>NC_069099.1:15697740-15962424 GCF_947172395.1 Bicyclus anynana
TACATAATATAATATTTAAGAACTAAAATTATCGGGTAGTTAAAAAAATATCGTAAAAGTGTGAGTAAACCGCTGCTGCGACGCTACACAGGCTGTCCCAAAAAATAATTCTTTAGTCCGCTAAAGTTATTAGTATCTTTTAGAAGATTCTTTACTGTATCCGGAAAATCGTTAAAGATTGTTGGAACAATATATTGAAGCCTTCGCTTACCATACCCATTTATGAAGTTCGGTACATACAATTTTTATTTTTATGTTTGTTACCGCATAAGTTCGTCATTTCCAAACCAATTTAATTTTTTTTTTTTTTAATTTGAAAGAGTATATACTTCCAGATGGGCCATTTCTTTGTTTTCATTTTAACACAAAATTACTGAACTGATATATTTATGAAAATTAAATGATAGGACACACTAAAACCAGAATTGTAAAGACGACAACCGGTTCAAAAGGCAGGTTCTGCTGAGACGAGTTGGCAAGAAATGACAATTGCTCTTATAATAAAATCATAGATTATTGTTATTTACAATACATATTACAATTTCTTCTATTTTTACTACCTGTGTAAAAGTAGAAGCTGAACAATGGTCTCAAAGTATCTTGTATAATTAAGAAATTCAATGATTGTGAATTTGTGCATTCCAATAGCCCCCTTGTGTCAAACCAGCAAACTAATGTGGCTGACAAGCTACAATCAGCTTGCACAACAGAGTAAAAGAAAATTAAAAAAAATGATGACATACTTGATGCAGTTGTATCCGCTAATCTGAGATTATAATATATATATAATAAAATAATTTACATGGGACATTTTATAAATGAAATGTCAGTCCAGTTTTTAATAATAAATAAATAAAATAAAAATAAAAATAGCCTTTATTCTCTGACTGCTGAATACATATGATATACCTAATACTATTACTTAATTTATACACCAGAGCAATCAGGTTGTCCTTCGACATAGGCCTCCTCCAGACTTTTCCACTCTACTCGATCTCTGGCCTTTCCTCGCCATCATTTTGGCAGGTCATCCTCCCATCTCTTATGTGGTCGTCCTTGCCTCCTTTTCCCATCTCTGGGTCTGGGTCTGAGTCCAGTTTTTACTTGTTGGAAAATAATTTACTAGTTATCTGTTTTTTTCTGTTTTATATATATTTAATGTTTTAATTTTCAGGTCGTATCATAATACGCTCAGCACTGGAAACCAAGAAGCCCCATCGAGAGTCCATCAGCTCTATGTCGGAGGACGAGCAGATACACAAGCGCGTCAAGAGCGAGCGGCCCACCTCGCCAGAAAGGGATGGGTACAAGCCACCAGGTGGGTACATTTAAGGGACGGGTACAAGCACCAGGTGGGTACATTTAAGGGACGGGTACAAGCCACCAGGTGGGTACATTTAAGGGACAGGTACATTTAAGGGACAGGTACAAACCACCAGGTAGGTACATTTGAGGGACTGGTACAAGCCACCAGCTGGGTACATTTAAGGGACAGGTACATGCCACCAGATGGGTACATTTAAGGGACAGGTACAAGCCACCAGGTGGGTACATTTAAGGGACGGGTACAAGCCACCAGGTGGGTACATTTAAGGGACGAGTACAAGCCACCAGGTGGGTACATTTAAGGGATGGGTACAAGCCACCAGGTGGGTACATTTAAGGGACGGGTGCAAGCCACCAGGTGGGTACATTTAAGCACGAGTTTCCCCTCAGAATAAGAGGCAGACTTCACACACATAGAGAATTAAGATAATTCTCAAGTAAACAGGTTTATTTCTTAAAACGCACATAATTAAAAAGTTGGAGGTGTATGCTCCGGACTGGATTCGAACCTACGCCCTCCGAATCGAAGGCAGAAGTCATATTTAAAAGGCAAATATTATTTTTAAGAAAATAAAAATTCAAGTCACCTGGAAGAGGTCACTATTAGTGATAAACCCTCCACTGTATTTTATCCTGTATTTTGTATGTTTATAGATATGTTTGTTGCAATAAAGGTTAAATAAATAAATAAAATAAACTAATTTCAAAATGTGTGATGTTCGCAGGCGCAGGGATGTTCGGCTACAACCCTTACGGCTTCAACTACGCCTTTCCCGCGCCGCCGCCCTCCTACCCCTTCCCGCAGAGTAAGAGTATCACATCTAATAGAACATCCGTGTTAGAAACGACCTTCACCCATCTGTTTAATAGATGAAATAGTGTTTTAAATCAAAATTGGGATTAAAAAAAAAAGTTGAACCGACTTCTAAGAAGCGAAAAATAACATTGTGCCTATGCCCTTTCTTTTTGTTTTTTACAACTTAGCCCTTGACTACAATCTCACTTGATGGTAAGTGATGATGCAATCTAAGATGAAAGCGGGCTAACTTGTTAGCAGAAGGATGAAAATCCACACCCCTTTCGGTTTTTAAACGATATCGTACCGGAACGCTAAATCGCTTGGTGGTACGTCTTTGCCGGTAGGGTGGTTGTTAGCCACTGCCGAAGCGTTCTACCAACCAGACCTGGATCAATTAAGAAAACCTCAATCGACCCAGGGATAGAACCCAGGACCTCCATCTTGTAAATCCACATGCCGTTCTATTGATCGCTTTGTATGCAATGCCAAAAAAACGTAATGAACTTTAAGAGCCTGTTTGGCATAGCGCCACCTTTAAACCAATCAAAAGAAAGGATACAATGTTATTTCAATTTTGATTCTGGCTTCAAAGTCATATTTGAAGTCGATTTTTGTTAAAAAGATTTTATTTTTCTGTTTTTGATGTGTCCTAACATAGTAAACGCCACAGTTCGGGCAATTTGGTTCAGTTATTTTGAATTTAACAAAAAATTACTGAACGGATTCTTGACAAAATTAAATGCGACCAATCTGCATCTTTCAAACAAAGAATATGGGTTGATAATGATGATGATGATGATGATGATGATGAGTGAATGAAAATGAGTCAGTTTCCCGTAATTAATGGATAAAATGGTAGATACACACCACCTAATTATCTAAAACTAATTCGAACCGTTTAGAAAACATCCCTAGTTTCTATTATAAAACTTTTCAAATTAGTTTTAGATAATGAATAATGTTAACTATTATTATATGTTAGCTTTCTGTATTCTCCGTTGAAAACAAAAAATACTCGTGAAAGAATTATTTCGATACGTTAATTATTTCCTCGAACTTGGCTCGCGTTTAACGCAGTGACGTCATCATACAACACTTGCTCGCCCGATATAAGCAATTTCGGACTTCTGCCTTACCTACTGACGAACTAATGGTTAGAATTGAAAAATTCTTTTTGTGTTGAAAAGCCCGATTAACGAGGAAGGCTATAAGATACATAACATCACGCTACGACCAATAGGAGCAAAGCACCGATCAAAAATGTGGCCAAAGCAGGGTAAATAATGTTCGGTTGTCGGCTAGTCTTCCTAATATAGGTACAAATGCGGTCATTCTCACGAAATATCGAAAACCGCTTGACTTACAAAGATGAAATTTGGCAGGGAGGTAGTCTATAGTTAGTAGGTATCTGCTAATAATGGATTTTCGATAGAGCCGGATTAAAGAGGTCTATATGCTCTCACAAGAGACCTACCTTTACCTAGCCTATTACCTAGTAACATTATTCATTAGGCGGTGAATCTACCATTTGCGGGACACCCTGTATAATTGCTGTAACCCCGTGTTCCAGCGTCCATGTACTATCCGGTGCGCGGCGCGTACTACCCGCCGCCTGACGCGTACGCGCGGCGTCCGTTCCGGGGACGTGGACGCGGCCGGGGACGTGGACGCTTGCCATACTTCGAGGGACCGGACGCAACGCAACAGTACTACCAGTGAGTCATTCACAACTTATGGTCCACGGTTTTATGCCTAGAGGGTCTCTCAGACCTATATATCATCGAGTGTCTGGACGCCACGCAACAGTACTACTAGTAATTTATCTACACAGTCTGTACTCCACGGAATATTGTATTATGCCTTAGTGGGTCTCTCAGACCCAGATATCATCGAATGACTGGACGCCACGCAGCAGTACTACCAGTGAGTCGTCTACACATTCTGTGCTCCACGGAATATTGTATTATGTCTAGCGGGTCTCTCAGACCCAGATATCATCGAGTGAGTGGACGCAACGCAACAGTACTACCAGTGAGTCATCTACACAGTCTGTACTCCACGGTATACTGTATTATGCATAGTGGGTCTCTCAGACACAGATATCATTGAGTGCTGGTCGCCATGCAGCAGTACTACCAGTGAGTCATCTACACAGTCTGTACTCCACGGAATATTGTATTATGTCTTATGGGTCTCTCAGACCCAGATATCATCGAGTGACTCGACGCCACGCAGCAGTACTATAAGTGAGACATCTACTTTAATGCGAAGGCGCCGTTGTTTTCGTCGTCCACCTTGTTTTCATTATACATGTCATTGTTCTCCGGAGCTCCCAATAACGCCCAATAATAATAATCCCGCTTATTAAAATATTGACCGTAACTGGAAGCTTTTATATTGAGAGTAGCATTTCCGTTTCCGTCGATTTCATACCAGTTTTCGTACTTTTATTGACGTCACGTCTGGCTATGTGGCGCCACCTGGCGGTGTCGGGCTCGGGAAGTTTCGTAAATCGCTGAGCGCGACTTTAGCTCATTGGCGTTTTGTTTGCCGTCGAAGCAACATCTTGCAATCAGTTGGTACCCGACATTGCAAGATAAAGTGTAATAAGTGAAGTGAATTCGCTGTGAGTACTTTATATTTTATTACGTTGTAATATTACGTTGTAATTATTACGTTGTTACATACAACGTTAATGTAATTAACGTTAAATTATGTAAAATTTCAAATTTCATTTGAAAATAGTACGTGATCATTATTTTAACGGTTTTTCCGTTCGGATCACTACTTCATGTGTTTGAAAGTCTTGCTTTTTTGCAAATGTTTTCGTACTTGCATGTATATAATAATATTTTCTTTGTAGTGATTTTTCAACAGTTAAAATAGTATTAAAAGTGGCGGGGCCCAGCGGGCTTCCTAAAAATGTGAACTCAGAAACCAAAGTGAACGTTCTAGCAATAGACTGTTGTCTAACATAATATAATATATACTGCAAAACGAACGCGTGGCCAGTGGCTTTCGTTTCAAAGGAGTACATAAATTACGAATGCTCGAAAGTTAGACAAAGAGTTTTTGAGAGTTACTCAAACATATTGTTACTTCAATTCAAACCGGCATTGAAAAAAGGTTCACAAATCCCGCCAGAATTTAGCACAGGAATTTTGATTCGCCACCCCACACAGGGGCAAGGCGTAGACACTGTTAACGTGCCTGGACACATTTGCAGTCAAATATCGGTCTAATAGTTTACCGCCCCTCGCGGGGGCAAGGTATACATAGTTTTTAACCGACTTCAAAAAGGTTTCTCAATTCGACCGTATATATTTTTAACGTTCCTGGACGTATTTGCAAAAACAACTTACTGAGTAAGATATAGAAAGTTTAAATATTCCTGGACGTATTTGCACAGTCAAATACCGGTCTAATAGATTACCGCCCCTCATGGGGACGAGGTTATAGAAAGTGTTAACATTCCTAGACGAATTTCCAGTCAAATACTGAGGATCGCCGCCACTCGCAAGGGCAAGGCACGAATAGTGTTGAAATTTCATCACGTAGAACACACAACATGGAATATACGTACAATGCGCAATCGCTCATGCACAGCCATGCTTGCATGATAATTACAACCCACCCTCGCGAGGTGTTTATTTCTTTATATAAAATATTCAAATACCGGTGTCCTTGATCGCCACCGTCGCGGGCGTATGCATGAAGAGTAATGTTCTATCGCGTGGAACATACAACACGGATTATATCTGTAATGCGCACACGTTCATGCACAGCCTTGCTTGCATGATCAATACAATCCACCCTCGCGGGGTGTTTATGAAAGATGTATGGATACGAATATCTTATCTATCTATATAAATTATTCAAATACCCGTGTCGATGTCGTGTGTGTGATCGCCACCCCTCGCGAGGGGAATGCATGAAAAATTTTAAAATTCCATCGCCTGGAACGCACGACAGGAAATATACATACAATGCGCATACGCTTGCACAGCCTTGCTTGTATGATCATTATAATCCACCCTCGCGGGGTGTTTATCAGCAATGTACAAGAGTCTAATGTCCTAAAGCCCTTGCAGGCTGACTCGCTATCTTTTACGTTTGCTAGTTGACATATACAAAATTGAGTTTCTATGTAAAAATGTCACTCATAAATAAATAAATAATAAATAAATATACTTAAACAATACACATCACTATCTAGCCCCAAAGTAAGCATACAGAGCAGCTTGTATTATGGGTACTAAGATAGTTGATATTATAATATTCATATACATGTATAAATACACACAGACACTGGAAAAAACCCATGTTCATCACATAAATATTTTCCAGTTGTGGGAATCGAACCCACGGCCGCGGATGCAGAAAGCAGGGTCACTACCCACTGCGCCACACGGCCGTCATTGCTTACTCGTGAATATCCCACAGTAGGTAAATGACATTTTGCCAATTGATTTTTTGATTTTCAAAATAGTGAATAGGCCAACTAGATTTGTAACCAATGGGTGAATTAATTACTTTGTGACAATAGCGTGAAAATCTGATGAACGAAAGCGTCAGAATAAACATCATGTACATTTTGGTATAGAGGTTAAAGTCAGGAAACTTATTTTTCCAAATACATCTAAGTTTTCTAAAGATATTACTGGATGTATACAGTTTATTATTTGCATACTCCAGGTTTCATAAACTTAGAAACAAACGAAAAGGTAAAACATATTATGATACCCTTCGTCACCTAGCAAAATGTAGAAAAACGCATAAGCGATAACATAAAAATTTCTATCAAAGCAAAGGATTCTAAATGAATTCTTTTTCAGGGGCTCGAGGCCCATCAAGGGTATTATGTATGCTTTAAAGTTTAATGTATCCAGAAAACTTAAAGTATTTTGAGATAGACTTCATTTCAAGCGGTCTTTTTAGCCACCTTTTTCACCACCTTTTTCAATGGGAGAAAATGGTGGCACCAAAAACGTACAGAGGTTAATCTGAGGTTATCTCCTACCGTTCTCTCGAATAACCTCGTGTTTTTCTTAATCTATATGAAACATCGTTCCACACTCCTGTTTTGGAAGAAATATCATTAATTGTCTACTTAATGAAATACAAAGGATCATAAAAGCACCATGCTCTGTTGCTAATTACGCATGGTCCACTTGCTAAATACGCACAGCAATACGCACAGCATCAGAAACTCAGTTTGAAGAATAGACACAAGGCTACTTGCATGTGTATGTAATAAAATTCCAAAGGTGCTTCCTACGTTTTGTATACAGGGAATTGTTGGAGATTACTTCCTTGTCATTTGAACTATGCATGTCTCTTTCTCAAATACTTTCTCAATGCTATCGAATCGGCAGCATGTTTTGTAAGAGATATGTAGAATTAAGAATCCCGGTTCATATCGACAATTTTATCATTTACTAAGAAAATAATACGAAACGTAGATGTAGACTATATCGAAAAATTGCCCGTACCATTGAATGAATCAATGACCTTGTTTAATATAATCAGATTGCTAGCTACCTACTTCACTAACACCCTCAGCCAGTGTTTTTGTTAGTAGCAAATGCCTTTGACCACGCTTGGGCAGCGTTACTAAACATTCACCCTCTGAGGAATTCATGGTCACGAGAGGAATAGGTACTGCATTCCAATAAAAAGGAAATGTATGTCATACTACTCATATATGCCCCTAGAATCAAGCTCACCTCCTAAGCAACATTCAATAGGACAAAATGACAGCCGTTACATATTACGGAGGAAAAGAGAGATGACTTTAAATATAGAATATAACAGTTAGAATTGCAAGATCTTTATGTCTAATAACCTTAATTAGACTATCACTAAGTTCACAACAGTACACAATAGTATACGCGGCAGGAACAACAAGCATGCAAATCACTTGTTATACAACATCGCCATCTTCCTTAATTGGCGCTTTCATTACTGTAGCATAGAAAAAGTGAGTGTGAAATAGGGTATCTCGGTGACTGATCTATACTCATTAAATAAGGTACACGTAGTCCATGATTACTTGTACGTATTCCGAGATGAAACTTACGCTCAAGTTGTTTTATACGATGTGTACAGTGTGTATAGGGAATTTCCCACTTGCTTTATGGTATCGCCACCACTTACACTGATTCTCAGAGAATCATCAGAATCGGTTGACAGGAATATATTTAATAGCCTTGATAAGAGTAAGTCTTATGTCATTTGGATCTCAGATTCCGAATGCTAGCAGTACCGATAATTCTATAGAATGAAGACAAATTTATTATAATCACGACAACAGACTTAGCAGTTACAAAACTGTTAGAGGTAGTCTTCAAGAAATATGGAAAAACCTGAAATAATTTTTAAATTCCTGTCAAAACTTAAAAATCGGCTTGTGTAGTGTTTGTCTAAAAGTAAAAGTTTTAGTACATTATATGACTTAATGTCTAAGAACTGACTCAGTTTAAGTTTCTTGAATCTTCAAGTAACCTACTTAAGAGATCATAAATTTGTAAAGCATATCCTTAAATTCATGCCAAATCGTTAAGAAAGCCTAAAAATTCTATGCCACCAGTTTGGAATGTCAGTAACTTCTTAATAAGTTATTTTTTCAATAGTTATATTTTTGTAGGTACTCTCTGAAAAGCGTGTATATGACCTAACATTACTTAGTATAGGGACAACATGGTATAAAATCTGATGATTTTATTTAATTTTGGCCGAAATTTGGCTCAAAAACCGATAGAAGTATTTAATCTGGCTGGAAATTATTTGTAAATAAAATAATCACTATCATAATTTTCCTTCAGGAAATAATAAGTCTATTTCATTATTGAATGAAATAAATGAGTAAAGACGTCACGTAAGAAATCTTCATAACGACTATATCGGTCAGCAGTGTTTTTCCTAAATTTTGTGTGAATATCAATTATATGATGAAATCCTTAAAATTTATTAATATTTGTAAAATATAGTGAATAGGTGATTACATATTATGACACTTGAATGTCCAAGAGATGACAGTTTAAATAAATAATATCCACAGACAATAGATACTTATTACTGGCTACCATTCAACAAAATGCATTATTAACAACAAAATGCATTATTAACAAAATGGACTATTGTATTATGCACAGACACAGTCAAGCTTCGTCACTAGCTTGTTCTCTAAATAAAGTCTAATCGAATTAGAGATAATATTGTTATAAAAAGTTTTATTTTAATAATCACATTGGCGAAATAATATCATAACGTGGCGTCACCAGGCGAAAACAAACAGGCTCTCAATATAAAAGCTTCCAGTTACGGTCAATATTTTAATAGCAGCGTTTTACCTGAAATAAAACGCATATTAAAATACTTACCTCACTGGAAGCTTTAAGTAATTCCTGCCTGGTGATAAATTGAGCCAATGAGCTAAAGTCGCGCTCAGCGATTTACGAAACTTCCCGAGCCCGACACCGCCAGGTGGCGCCACATAGCCAGACGTGACGTCAATAAAAGTACGAAAACTGGTATGAAATCGACGGAAACGGAAATGCTACTCTCAATATAAAAGCTTCCAGTGAGGTAAGTATTTTAATATGCGTTTTATTTCAGGTAAAACGCTGCTATTTACATCTTCGTGAGCGATGTTTTCCCGCGCACGCCACATAGCTGTGCCGTGACGTATGAAATTTGTATGAAACGATGATGCCAAAACTTGTCCCGTTCCTTCAGAGTTAAACACGTAACATTTGTTGCTACCTTTAATAATATAAAACCCACCATAGTCGTATGACAAAAGAGATTGGATAAACCATTGTTAACCTAGTGTTATAAAGTTACACTGTAAGCGGGTGGGTCTCTCAGACCCAGATTTTCAATAACTTAGGTACTTTTTCTTTAAATAATATTTCCCGCAGGTACTTCAAGAAGCTGTCTGAAGCGGAGCAACGCAACGAGCACGACCACCGCTCACGGTCCCGCTCCCGCTCTCGCTCGCGCCGCCGCTCGTACAGCCGCTCGCGCTCCCGCTCCCGCCGCCGCTCGTACAGCCGCTCCCGCTCAAGGAGTCGCCGCTCCAGGAGTCGCAGCCGTCGATCCAGGTCCCGCAGCAGGCGGTCCAGGTGAACATTTCTGTATTACCATTTGAAACCTTTCCCAGTAATAATAAAGGGTGTAATTCAACACCGAAAGTCGAACTTCGCCTATTGGACTACAACTCAATTCGGGTTGTACAATAAAATTACAATTGACTATATTGAGTATATGAATTGTATCATTGATTGAAACATCTAAGGGCTCCCGCACACGGACCACCGGCCACAAGCACAAAACGCCACTGCCGGCATATTTTCTGTAGTTTTTATACATTTTATATTATGGATGGTGGCCGCCACACGCTACAATCGTCGCTGCTCGCTTCTTGTGGCCCGCACCGGCCACTAAACGCTGCAAAACACCAATTGCACGATTCCGCACCCCTCTCTGTTAAAATTGAATGTATCCAATAACTGCGGATTCGTCTTCTACGACGACGTTTTCCTATCAAAAGCAGCGCAATTAAACCTTCTTCGTTCGAGTCCATTATGATACTGCATGTGTGAGTAAAAAAGTAGCAGCCATCGACCGCAAGTGTCGACTACCGGACACAAGTGGCTGTCGCGCGCTTCAGCTACTTTTGTGGCCCCTTCTTGCTTCTTGTGACCATTGGGGTATCTAGGATTACTTCCTGGGGTGGGCCCACATATTACTATGTGCCTAGTGGGAGTTTTCAATGTTTTCTTAGGGTTACTATCGCGTTAACGTAAATGCGAATTTATATGGAATTGAAACAGTTGTGCAGCAGTGCCACTAGATGGCACTGTTTCAATTACATAGAAATTCGCGTTTACGTTAACGCGATCGTCACAGTATCATATTACCACTAGGCCCTCTGAACAGAGTCGACACTCAATATAATATAATTTCGTTATCAATACTTGTGGACGCAGAACTCTGATATGACTCGACTATTATTATTTTTTTTTTTATCTAGGGTAGGTATCCAAAAAGGTCTTAATATATTTTTCAAAATCTTTAAGGTTTTTTTTTTTATTATAAGTTGTAATGGTTATTATTTGATACTTTATGTAAAATTATTAGTATTTCCGCGTCCATCATAGAATTTCAAATCGGTCCGTAGCCCAGTATCCTAGGGTGAGCACTGGACCATTCTTGGGTGGGCCCGACCCACCCGCTATATACATCTTTGCTTGTGGCGCGCCACTAACAATACAAAACCAGAGTTCATTGTTTCAATAGATGCCATGAGGGTTTCATCTCCTCCCGAGAGTGTCGGGTGAGGGGGTACGGGCCTCGAGGCTTTGCCTCCTTGCCCGAGTAATATATATGTCGCCGGGGAAGCTTGGCTCACTGAAGGCTCTATGGCCTCAGACCTAATAATTATCATGTTTACTCTGTAGTTATTTCGAATCGACTTATTATCGAGTAATCTAATCATTTTGCAATCAAAATACTGTTCCGTTTTGATTTAATTAATAATTAGTCTCTCAAGTAATGATGACAGTTGACAGCAGTAGAAAAGAAACTTTTTAGGTTCTGTGTTGAGATTTTGCTGTCGTAATGGTCAGCAAAATCTACGTTAATTAATTTAATAAATTTAGAATCAAGTTTTCATGTAATTAGATTTTGATTATTTACTCTTTAAGTAATTAAGATTGTAAAACTTTACCACCATAACGAACGTGGCGGCGATCGACCAATAGGAAATGATCACGTAACTCTCATCCAATGGCATCGCGTCCCAAATGGCGCGTACGCGTGTACCGTCACTGTGTATTCACTTTAGTGAGGCATCCTGCCTCCGTCTGTCTCCGTAGTCTGCTGATTTAGTAATTCAGTTCTAATCGCGCTTTTAAGATGGAATAATCGTCTTCTATTTGTTAAGTATAGTGAAATAGTGAAGTGTTAAGTAGTGTTATTAAGAAAAGGAAAGTGATTAGTGACTTGGGCTATTAATTGGTTCAATTCTTTGTTGAGCAGCTTGAGGCGTCATGCTGCTTGTCGCGTTAGTGATTTTGTTCGATAATGTTTCGTGATGAAGTAATAATTAATGATTAAACGAACTTACCTGTACGTGAAGTTCTATCATAATTATGCGAAGGTTTGTCCGAATAGATTACCACAAAGTATACACAGTAGTAAACACACGGTGCTGCCAGTCCACACTGTATTTGAGATGGATTTTTTTTTTTTTTTTTATACTGGTATCCCTGCTACCGGATCTGTAATCTTCATTCAGTTTAGAGCAGAGCAGTTTATGCAATTACTAAAGTTGATATTCAAATGTTAAGTTAGACAAGTAGTAATTCTTATATAATCATATTATATAATAAATATTGTATATATAAATTATATAGACTTTATATATTATTCGGGAAATTGCACAATGGGGTGGGCGGGGTGGTAATCTATTCGGACAAACCTTCGCATAATTATGATAGAACTTCACGTACAGGTAAGTTCGTTTAATCATTAATTATGCTTCAGGTTTGTCCTCTAGATTACCACAAAGTATACACAGTAGATGTTGAGAGTGAAAATATCAACTTTTAGATCACAGTGAATAATTTTATTCCCGAGGAAAAAAGATACAATTATTAAAATTGTTGATCAATTATTATTATCGGTCTTGTGATCAATCATTAGAACATTATTTTTAATATAAACAGTATTGAAAAGTACGAAACTATCAAAATTATACTTAGTTATATATCTATTACAGAATTTTTCAAATGTTAGGGAGTTACTGCTCCACCCTGCATATTTTATAATCAGATTTAAATTTATATTCAGCCCATGAGCTTTGGAAGTCGTGGCACACTGTGAGCACAACTGATTTTTGTGACTTTCTAGGTCTTATAAAAAGTTTATTTTCACTACGCAAGCTTTGTGTTGTATGAAAATAAAAATGTAGTGTACCAACAGGACATATTTCTGGAAAATTTGGAATAATCAATACAGATGATGAATCAATTGAGATGTTTCAGGACGAGAGCTTTTGATTAAATCGGGTATCATTATTAAATAGAAAATATTTTAATTCAGTTTTTTGAAACTCAATGATTCATTGGAGAACCAATTTGCTATAAAAAGTAAGTATAATAAATGTTTCCCAGGTATAATAGTTTTATTATTTGGGCAAGGGTGGACGTAGTCTATGAACTCCCTCATTAAAGTTTTAATATGGTTATCATTGACCACTTCTTCGCCCAGAATTAGTCAAAGAGCTGATCTACAGCTGTTCCATATTGCAAACCTGATTCATAAAATAATATTAAAAAACTTATAACATTTGGTACGGTACCAAGATACAAATTAATATTACTGTATTTACAAAATATATACACCACTTCTTTAGGTATGTATTGTATTGCCTCACTGAGTTCTCGGAAAGAGAAGACAACATTCCTGTAACCAGGGCAATCTCTTGATGTACATCTCGGTTGCTGGAATGGGAGATAAACAGCGTTTATGGTGGTTTAATTATAAGTGGTTCTGAAAGTAAAAAGACTCTTTTATAAGGGGTACCACGGTTGTGTCAGCCAGAGTGGGGCTATCATTGATCCTTTTTGCATTGTTATCAAATATTTTACTCAACTATTAAATTGTAAATGCATCTATAATAAAAGCGTCAGGATCTCTATGCCAAGAAATGTATCTTGCACATTTTTTAGTCAGCCTCCTTGTGAATAAATCAGTTTCTGGTTTTCCAAAAGGTTGGCATCATGATAGTTCCCATTCAATTTTTGGATGGACGCAACGTGGTTCTTTATCTGCGACATAATAGTCTGCTGAACTGATGTACTTGTAAGATGCAAGTTACAGTATACAGTTTCTTGTTTGTTGTAAGGTTTGGGAATTCACCGCCTCCCATGCGGTTTGTGTATGAAATAGCTGAGAATTCGTAAGAATAATTTGAGTATTTTGATAAAACTTTGCAAAAATTTTCCGTCGAGTCCGGAATGCTGCCAATAAAAATAATTATTGTACTAAATAATAGATGTGTCGTTCACGTACTGTGTCCGACCACATAACACTAGCACGTTCCTCTCCACAGGCCGCTCCCCAACCCGTAGTTGAGGCATCGCTATAGATTTCTATACAAAACTCAGTTTGATGAATATCATTAACCACTAAATACTAGTTAATAATGATGATGGTCAAATATTTGTTCTATTTGTAATCTTTCAAATATTGTCATATTTCCATTTTTTTTTTTTTTTTTTTTTTTTTTTTTTTTTTTTTTTTTTTTCGTTTGTTTAGAGCCATCCGTATCGGACGGCGGGTATTCTAAGGTAAGTAACCCCAATAAACAAGCGAATGATATGACCTTACAGCTATAATACAGTTAATATTTGCAATTTATTGACTTCCTTTTTAATTTTCAAAATCTTTTCCTCAGGTAAAGTGATTTGTAGTTCTGTTCTGAGAATTGATTATGAAACCCAGAAACTTACGAACATTATTAAGTTGACCTCTCAACAGATTTATTATAAGCATAGATGAACAGTAGGTACTGATAATAATCCCCAAGGCCTTTTGGGAGTATAAGCTATTATTAGATATAATAAAATATCATCAAAATATATTGTGACTACTTGATCTCAGTAAATTGGTCACTGCTTTTATTATTTTGATCCAGACAACGGACGCAGTAATACGGCCAAAATACAATAAATTATTGTTGAAGATAAGAAGTGTCAATAAATCTGTTCAGTTATTTGAAGTTTAGTATGAATCTATATTTCCTATTATGTTTTCTAATTAAAAATGAAGGAATTAAAAGTTGATCTAAGCAAAGTTTGCATTCCGTAATAGCGTCTATTACATGTAAGATCATGGATAGGACGTTCGTATATCAATATTTTCTGACATGGAAGTATTCGCCTTACAGGAACGTTTCTCTGTTTTGGTGAACTCGAATGTACCGAAGGAACAATAAAAGTCGTTGACTCAAAAGAGGCATCTTTTAGGTACCCTTTTATCTATGACATTATAATAGCATCACTGACCACCAATCATAAAAGTTTGAAAGCCTGCCGGCATATCTTACCCTGTCTGTTGGTGGTTTCGACTTTCGATCGCGATGTCGCGACGGACGTGACGACCATGTGACGACAGTTCAAACTGTCGCACGTCAGAGTTGGCGTGGTGATTCTTGTAGGCAGGCTCCTTTGTCTTCCGAGTAACTTTTAACCTGTAATTCTGAGGAGAAATAGACCAGTTTCTATGTTCCCCTTATGGCTTATCCTTTGTGGAGGACAGCTTCATAGGAGCGAGTTTCATTTCCGCTCCAGATCTTTTATTTTTATTATTATTATTATTTTTTTTTTTTTTTCAGCCAAACCTTAACCAAAGAGAAGTTTATCGATGTTGATCTCTGATATCTTACTTCAGCGTATTAAGGAGTAAATTCCTTCATACCATAGAATCATGGCTAGAACACCTGAATTTAAGGGTATCCAACAGTATTTGTATAGGCACAGTAATTTTTGGTTCTGACGACATTAGTGTAGTGTCAGCCAGCTCCTTAGCTGATATTGCGGTAGCTCTATTGTATGGTTTGTTTTTATCTCTTAAGTGCGGCCTCTGTGGTCGCACCTACCACTACCGGATTAAGCATTGGTGCCAGGTTGCAAGGTGCAGTTTTTAATATTCGTGTATAACCTCCTTGCTCGTATATTTTGGCACCTGACCCCGCTATGTGTTGTAGGCGAATAGCCAGATCTAGCTGGATGACATCGCTATAACACTTTGGTTGTGAAGGGTTCTCTTCTAGAATCATAGGAAGTTCATTGTCAAGTACTGATAATGTCGACTTCTACGAGTCGAATCTACGAGTAGGTACTTCAGCGCTGCTGTATCCGGATTGACGACCGTATTAGTCGAATGAAATTCACTGGCGGTATCAGCAACTTTCTAGTTGAAAAACTTAAGCATTGGCACTTTTTATGATAAGAAAATACCAAACAGAATATGTTTTCACCTATTCTATTCCCTTAAGATTATCTGCAATCTCATTTTTTTTTTTTAATATTCTTTACAAGTTAGCCCTTGATTACAATTTCACCTGATGGTAAGTGACGATGCAATCTAAGAGGGCAGCGGGCTAACTTGATAGGAGGAGGATGAAAATCCACACCCCTTCCGGTTTCTAGACGACATCGTACCGG
Source organism: Bicyclus anynana (assembly GCF_947172395.1). Taxonomy (NCBI): domain Eukaryota; kingdom Metazoa; phylum Arthropoda; class Insecta; order Lepidoptera; family Nymphalidae; genus Bicyclus; species Bicyclus anynana. The sequence goes on from NC_069099.1 coordinate 15,714,103, forward strand.
AACGCTAAATCGCTTGGCGGTACGTCTTTTTCGGTAGGGTGCCAGAGCCAAAGCCTCCCACCAGCCAAGAATTTATTGCCGTGGGTTAATTAAGACAAGGTGATAGTCCCGGAGACCGCCACGCTATGCTTAATGCTAATGATTAATATCGTGTAGTGTGATATTCCCTTAGAATCAATCATAATAAGAATCATAATTTCAAAATTATTATTTGCGTTAATTACGGTAAAAATGATAGTCCCTAAGACTACCCGCAATGCTATGATTAATAAGACGCAATTATCAAATGTTACATTGATATTTTTTCTCATGTCGTTTATAGAGTGATAATCCCGTAGATTACCCGCGATGTTATATTGCAAACATCCGTTTTTTCAAGTGATAACCCCGCAGGTTATTAATTGCGTCAATATTATTATTTTCGTTTATTACGGCAAAGTCCCTAAGACTACCCGCAATGCTATGATTAATAAGACGCAATTATCGAATGTTACGTTCATATTTTTTCTCATGTCATTTATAATGTGATAATCCCGTAGATTACCCGCGATGTTATGTTCCAAACATCCGTTTTTTCAAGTGATAACCCCGTAGGTTAACAATGATGTCTATTGACATAAAAAGATTATGAGGGTAAATGAACTTATTTTACCTTCAATGTTTAATGTGTCCTGCAATGCGGACAATGAAGCGGGCGATGACTTGATGAGTTTTTCGATTCTGATGACACTGTTGATGAGGTGGACAATCTTCTTGGAGACTAGGACGACCTTTCTTTCTGTCGTGCGCGCGTCAGTATCTTACCCAATTTCTTAATTTTTCTTGCTATATTATCGTATTCTTCAGATAAAGGAGTTTGTTTTCCCTTTTCTAACACTAACAAAGGAAAGTAATCTTTGAACTGTTTGTTTCGTTATACAAAAAACTGACGCGTAGGCACGTGTAGCCCGGCGAAGCACAGAATGTGTAATGAAGATTACAGATCCGGTAGCAGGGATACCAGTATAAAAAAAAAAAAAAAAAATCCATCTCAAATACAGTGTGGACTGGCAGCACCGTGTGTTTACTACTGTGTATACTTTGTGGTAATCTAGAGGACAAACCTGAAGCATAATTGATCTTAAATTGTTTACTGTGGGCATGGAGAGCATGTCGGGCAGGGTTGGTGAGTGTTTACTAGTATTAAAAGGCGCCTTTAAACCACAACCTTGGTCACAAGTCCAGGGACTTGCTCGATGTACTTCCTCTACCACAACTACCAGGGTACAATAGTAAAATTAAGAGTAGTTTATTGTGTAAGCGATTAGTGAGGTTAAGCATAGCATACCTATTGTAATTGGCAGAGCCGATGACCAAGGTTAGGTCAGCGGTTCTGTACCATATTTTTATTAATGAATCTACGATTTTTACGACATATATAAAGTAATAGATGCCCTTAATGTTTAGTTGTAGTAATACAATTTTGCAACAGATGGCGCTTTAATTAACCATTATAATTATAATCTACAGTATACGACATAATTATTAATAAATTGACCGTTTCCAATTGCAGATCTCACAGCCACAACTCAAGGTCCCGGCGCAGGTCGCGCTCCCGGAGCAGGCGCTCGAAGTCAAAGTCAAAGTCCAGGTCAAAGTCAAAGTCTAAGCGGCACACCCCCAGCCCGCGGGAGGCGCAGCGGACGAGCGTGGACAGCGCCAAGTTCGTGTCCCCGGGCACCATGCGCCGGCAGAGGTCGAAGAGCTGGTCGCTACCTAAAGATGGAGAGCGTAGGAAGTCCTGGTCTAAGAGTCCAGAGAAAAAGAACGAATAAAGCACTATATTTATCTTTATACATTTGTCTTTTTTTAATTACCTTTAACTTTGAGTATAGTAAGTTCAGAGCCGTGATACCCTACTGGACCTCTGCGTCCGTTTCCGGAGGGTGTGGGTTCGAATCCGGTTCGGGGCATTCACCTCCCAACTTTTCAGTTGTGTGCATTAAAAAAATTAACTATCACGTGTCTCAAACGGTGAAGGAAAAACATCGTGAGGAAACCTGCATACCAGAGAATTTTCTTAATTCTCTGCGTGTGTGAAGTCTGCCAATCCGCATTGGGTAGCGTGGTGTACTATTAACTAACCCCTCTCATTTTGAGATGAGACTCGAGCTCAGCAGTGACAATCACAATCTTGCCTTACAATACTTACCTAAAACTGTTGACCAGCTATTGAACTATTAGGGTAAAGAGCTAATAGAACTTCATCGTTTTAAAGTTTGAACCACCAAACCATGTAAAATGATAAGTAATCATGAAATACTATTAAACTATTATTATAGGTAATCATGAATAACTGTAATGTTAAGCAGAACATTAGGTATATTGAAATAAAACTGAAAAACATTTAGATAAAGAATCCTTTATTTCTCAAACACAAGAGTCATCGACTCTACAAAGGACTGCAATAATTAGAAGAGCTATTGCGATAAACATATCGAATACTTTATACGTTACTTAACTACGCCATAAATAATTTAGTTTCAGCAACATTTACACACGTGTCCGCGTAAAACTCACATGCCTCTCATCCAAGCACGCTTGCTTAAATCTAATTGCTTAGGATACATGAAAATAAATAATTGTGAAAATACCGAACTTATTTCAGACAACGCCTGAGTATACACATTGGCCATTCGAGACTCCACTAAACGTTTTTTTTTAAAACAGAGCCTAAGAAGACTGGAAGATTTTTTTGGTTATTTATTAAAAAAAAAATGTATTGTGTATTCATTTTCATTTATTATTACTTTTCAATTAAAGTTAACTTTTTAGGTTAAGAACTGTAGGTACATCTTTTATTCCTTACTGTAAATATTGTGTAGGTAAAGCCTATGGCTTTAGGTAGGTACTGTTTCTTATATCTTTCAATTTTACGTCTTAAGGGTAGGAATGTCGTTCGGTATATACAACATACAGACCTTAAGACAATTATTTCTGTGCAAACCCATTTTGTCTTGTCTAATTATTATGGAATTATAATTTTCAAAATGATATGAAAAGCTATGCAAAGCTGTTCTTTATTACAAGTTCTATAAAAATAAAAACTTCCGAGCAATTAATGAACACATTTTAGAGTGGCAAAAATATTTGTCGGAATTGTACTCTCACTCACTTATTGTTTGCAGTATTAACCAGTGGCGAAGGATGAAATTTTAACGAAGTTAAGCCCTCCCATAGAAAAGGTCGATACAAACGCCCGTTTCTACATCCATTCATATTCATTACAATAATGAATATGTATAGATTTTTAAAAGGCAACCCAGCGGGAATCGACCCGTATGAACTCTTCGCCGCTGGTACATACATAAAATTATTATCAATTTTTAGTATTTGTATCATTTAATGAAATCTCGACGTGGCCTCGCTAGCTATCTATAGGAACCAGACCTCTAATATTCGCGACCTTACTACATTAAACTTTACATCTAGCCAATACTATGTCACTGGAAAGATCAGGTAATTTTCGTTAAAATTATAAAGAAATATTATATACACATCACAGATTTTAATGAAGACAGTGATTTTAAATTTAATTTTAACTAATTTGACAGATAAAATGTGACATTAAACATATTATTTACATTCTTTTAAGTGTGTAAAGACTACTATTTTTACATGTGTCAATTTACATTTATCATTTATTTACACCTCTAGAATTATAAACCTAAACCTACTTCGATTGTCATTATACATTTTTTATTGGTCATCAATATAAAAAAAAAATTGTATAATCAAGTATGTCAAGAAATGTTCATTTTAATAAACGTTATTAGAAACAAACAGACTAAATAATTTACGCAAAACTGTGAAATACATACATTTATTTTTAACTGACTCCAAAAAAGGAGGCTCACAATTCGACTGTATGTTTTTTTTTAATATAATCGCTCAAATGTCTGATGTGTTCTCGTGAAGGAACATTTTGCACAAAAGTTGTAGTCAAAAAAATTAACAACACTGTCTTCATTTAAATCTGCTTTACAACATGATCGCACATTGCACTGCACTTTTATAAATTTTGAAATTTGTAGCATCAAAAAAAATATACAACTTCCATAGAAATAATTCAAACTCTCGGTACACAGAAATACTTTTATGTTGTATGTGCGATCAGTTTCAAACAATGATATTTATTTCTATAAGTTAAATAAAATAATTACTCTCGCATGGTAATAAAGTTTATTGAAGTTTTGTTTTCTCGAGTTCCCATACTAAGCAAAGTTACGATTGACACAGGTACAGTGTGCTAAATATTATAATATTCAAAATTAATATAATATTATATTCAATAGATTTGTGCGTATATATTGATAGGATATATATTTTTAATATAGACTAATATACTGTTTAAAACAATTTGAATATATATGATTGTTATATTGTTCATCAAATTCAAACGTTGGTGCTAATTCAGATGTTAATTAATCTGTAACTACAGTAAAATTAACTGTTGTAAAATAGTGCATTTTAATGGAAGCATTGATATAAAAATTCTTTCATTTCAATTCAAAGAATTGTGATTTAATAAGCACAATCAATTTAAATTTTACTATTGCTCATGACAGACAGATAACTGAAAACATATAATGCTTTGTTACATAAAAAAATGTAAACAAAAACATTGACATTCTCTGTTGATTCTGTCAATTTGCAGAGTGAGAATTGTCACAAATAACAATTGTATTTTAAACCAACCAATACTGTTATTTGGAAAATATATTATAGAAAAGTCTCATATAAGTCTATATAGTGTTAAGGATCATATAGATAAAATAGTGGTAAACAAAAAAAAATAAGCCTTGGCTGATTTTGTCGTGGGCTCTTCTCGGACCGAGGCGCGTTTGATACCCTCGTAACTTTAATTTTAAATTTTCGCCTTTAATTACCACCATTAAATCATGACATAGCTTGACTTTTCAAAAGAGCTTGTAAACTACGCTTAATTGAAATAAATGAAATTTAAATTTGAATTTTGAATCTAAGTACTGATTAAAATTTGTACACACACTGTACCTAAATAAAACAAAATAATTTTGAAACTCATTTATAAGGCAAACTCTGCACTAAATTGACAGATGCTACACTAGTTTTATTGCCTTTCTTTACCTGTCAATTTAGTTGACAGTTTTTTACCATATAAAGAGACTGAATTGTTATCTTACATCTTAACATTTTTACAATTTTTATTACTTCAAATATATAAAAAAATTATGGAATTTTAAAATTGTGATGAAAAATTTTAAAGCTTAATAATTTACTATTTCATTGACTGTACAACTGTATGTATGTACAACTTCAATATACTTTTATATATATATTAATGTCTTTTATAGTAAAATATTATGACATTTAATTTACATATAAGCATTGCTAAGGTCCCTGCAGAATGAAAACTCTTTATTGATTGTTAGTTAAATATAGATTGGCGGGCATTGTAAAAACATTAATTTACTAGTGAATAATAATAGTAATAATTTAGCATTTCAAATAGTCTGTCCGCCATATTGGATTTAAGTCACGTGACTATTTTTTTCGTATTCCTGACAGCAAACTCTTTCATTTGATATCGCTAACATAGGTTTGAATTTCAAACAGCCAGTCCGCCATCTTGGGGAGGCCGCCATATTGGATTGTAATGATAATGACATTTCTTAGATAGTCATGTGTGATCATAAGAACTCAGAGCGTGTGCAAAATTTCATCCTAATCGAAGACCGTGAAGTGGGTCAAATTAGGATTCCAAAATTTTCTTACATACATAGTTAGTTACAAGTAAAGCTTACTTTAAAGCGTGTTAAAAAAGAAACCATTTTCAAAAATTTGTCTTTCTGTGAATCTGCCAATTAGTTGCAATATCTTCAGAGACGAAGCAGTTTAATTCTACGCCTATCACAAAGTCTGCCATTTGTAAGGACCCTAACAAATCTCACAGATGTAAAACTGCAATTATTTACAAAATACATCAACACACCCAGATAACATATACAGCGTGACGAGACATTGTGCATCTTGAGTATTATATAATAATTCATGTGGTTTTAATCTATATTTATGTCTGCTACTGCTCACAACCGATACAGCCGTGATGGCTCAATGGATATGACCTCACCTACGAGTCAGAGGATTTCTAGGTTCGAATCTGGTCCAGGTCCTCCAACTTTTCATCATCATCATCATCATTATCAACCCATATTCAGCTCACTGCTGAGCTGGAGTTTCCTCTCACAGTTAGAGGGTTAGGTTTTAGTCCACCACGCTGGCCCAATGTGGATTGGCAGACTTCACACACGCAGAGAATTAAGAAAATTCTCTGGTATGCAGGTTTCCTCACGATGTTTTTCCTTCACCGTTTGAGACACGTGATATTACTTTTTTACCAACTTTGCATACATGAGAATTTTCTTAATTCTCTACATGTGAAGTGTCTCAACAAGTTGTCTCTGCACGCTGCAATGTACCAGATCTATCCAACTAAAGTATAAATCTCACAACGATAGCCTTTGATCTAAGAAACAAATTTAAATTATAATGTTCTCAGTCTTCTATTACAATATAGCTATTATATATAGATCATTTAACATTAGATCTTTCGGATTTACAAAATGTTTTTTTATACAATTTGTACATCATATAACTATGCGTGTATATTATAGAAATTGACCTGACCTAAAATTACAATAATATTTTCCTTTAAACTATTTGATTTCAACTTCTTTAATACAAGTTGTTTTTTTATTACATCTAAATAAAATTAATTTTGTGATGACAATATTGAATCTATTGTACTAAACAATTTCGAGACTTTTAAAAAAAGTATAATTTTGTCTCATTCAATTTAACAATTCCCCCATCTCATCTGGTGACAAGTGACAATGACATCCAAAATTTATTTTTTTAGGGGTTTTGCATTAAAGTTAAAATCCCTGAATCTTGGACCGTGATGTCACTTACTATCAGAAGAGATCACATTCATACACTAATTCGTCATACAGTAAAAAAAAATTGGAGGACAATGTGGTTTTTAAAAGGTACCATTTGCCATGTTACATAATCTTAACAAAAAAAAGCCTACTGTATTAACAGTGTATGACAGATGTACTGTTAATACAATAGCTTTTTCACAACAAAACACTAGCATAAAGCGCTTTCTATAATAAATTAACTACCAATTAGGTAGATCTTTTCCCATTCCTTTCGAGATCCATCTCTATATAAATAAACAATAACCTTAATGTTTAAAATATTGTTAATCAGCGTCACTTATTTAGTGTCACTTTCATCACCAACCAACCAACCACCAAATGTCACTTTACTCTGTCATTTCGTTGTTAATAACAATTAATGTACATACAGTTTAGTCATTGGTTTTGTTTCATTTCATCATCACACTTTTATTTGATCACAATGTTTTGACACATTTGACACATCACAAGATCAGTATTGTTGACCGTCATTGGTGATCATCACCCACTGTCACTATAATTGTTTTACATTGTCTCCATCTCACCACCAGTACCATTCACTGGTGACAATTACTCAGTGTCACTTGACCACAACATCAGTACTGTTTTTCACCGTTCCATCACTGGTGACGATCACCTAGTGTCACCTGTGTATTTTGCAACATGCCCACAACATCAGTACCGTTTATCACTGTTCCGTCACTTGTGACGATCACTCAGTGTCACTACCGTACGCGTGGCCCATCAACCCGTAGTGCGAGTGCTAGTTGGCGCGCGCGCGCTTGGCGTGCGACGACTGCGGCGCGTGCGCAGGCCGCGGCGACTGGTGCGCCTGGTGCGGCGCCTCGTCCGCGAGCCCCGAGCGCATCATGTACTTGAACTGCGGCATGTGAGTCATGACGTCGCGGATCTGCACCAGGGCCATGCCGTTCTCGCCGGCCGCCGCCGACTTGCACTTGCCCGACATGCGGAGGACTTGCAACTGGGTCCTGGAAATTTGAGCACAATGTCAGCCACCAAAGCACATCGTCATCATCAAAACTTCAACAACCATTCACTGAGTTACAGATTTGTTATTGAAGTACACTAATATTATAAAGAAGTAAGTAAGAGTTTTGTGGTGTTGTAGGGATAATCTCTGGATCTACGGAAACGATTTTGAAATTTCTTTTACCAATAGAAAGCCACATTATTTTTGGGTGAGACTATTTTTTGTCACTATACTTGCTGACGCCGCGCGGCTTTACCTGCGTGGTTCCCGTTCCCGTAGGAATAATGGGATAATATACGGCCTATAGCCTTCTTTGATAAATAGGCTATCAAATACTGAAAGAATTTTTGAAATCAGACCAGTAGTTCCTGAGATTAGCGCGTTCAACCAAACAAGCAAATGAACAAACAAACTCTTCAGCTTTATATATTAGTATACATTCCCACGGGAACGGGAACTAGCCGGTCGTTCGGCGAGGTGACACTCACGTGTTGGGCTTGTAGAGCGTGAGCCCCAGCGCGTCGAGCATGGCGCGGCACGTGGCGAGCGGCACGCGCGGGAAGAAGTGGCTCGCCAGGTCGGGCAGCGTCATCAGCTGCTCCGTATACTGGTACGGCTTGGCGTTGATGCACGGCACCATCGTGTTCTCCACAACTGCCTTCTGGACCTGTAGACAACACGCGCACTCAATGAAAATACTCGAAAAAAACCAAGCAGATGGCTCACCTAACGATAGAAGACATCTATCGCCTATAAGAGAGTGACATTTGGCAGAAAATGCAAGGGACACGTCCTATAACGCCATGTGACCATCTATTTAATGCATGGGTCTTAACGCCAACAACCACATTTTTCAGACTAAAACACAAATGATTGAGGAGTGTGGAAGCACCACATGTCACCTTAATGGCAATAATTCCTAAATACTAAGAATTCTTATTACAATGGCGACAAAATACGAGACTATCAGCCAATCATAACGCGCGTCTGTGGTTTTGGCTATTGTCTACGCACCGTATTCGGCGTAAATAAAAAAAATATAGCATATAATATAGCTTTCACTTTCGTTGCGATGAGACGAAAGACAGCGGTATGTACAGCTCGTGCGGATTAACTTGACACCTGACTCGAATGATGTTTGTACTGTGTTTGTTTGGTCGTTTTTGGTAACCAGGAGTCAAGTGAATGTGCACGATAATGCAGCTCCTGGTGGGCCTATTATACTTGCTTCAAAAACAGGCTGGTGATTATGACGACCAAGTATATTTTAGCATAGATAACACATCAAATCGTCAAGCAACCAAACATGACCTCGTTATCTATACATATATATATGTTTGGCAGAGATGATATTTTTTTTTTCTTTTTCTGTTAGTTAATTATTATTGCGTAGTAGTTACGTTATCCCCGTCATACCCCCAACCAATGTTATTCCCACTTGTCAGCTATCACAATAGGGTAGTTGACTCAAATAAAATTCAATATAAACTATTAATTTCGTATAGTATATGGATTAAGTTCCGAAATATATAAAAGTTGAGGATTTCATAGAAAACTCAATTCAAAAATATGTATTTATTAAATTTTCCAAACATCAAAAACGCTGGATTTTTGCAAAAAAAATTGTGTCTCGTCAAGATTTTCTACTCACGGAAAATTTGTTTGATAAATATAATGAAATTGAAGTTTTTTTTTTTTCTAAAGTAAGCAAGTATACTAAGAGTGTAAATAAAATTTTAAATTACGTCATATTAACAGCTTTGAAATAAAATAAAACAATTGTGTTTTATATCACCAGAATTTATTCATCAAGAAAAATTATCGAAAATAAGTTCCTTTTGATTTGTATATGCATATTTTAAATTATTAATTATTCAAATTAAATTCTAAGTAACTAATATAATGCACTTTCATCACAGTTTTGTTACATACATATTAATTGAAAACTAGTTACAGAACATGTGGGTAAAATATTATTATGCGAGACTCCTAGTGTCTCGTTAACTTAATAGAAAAATGTTTAGTTATTTCTCAACAATCTGTGCGGTATGCGGTAAAACGCGTTATTTTCTACGAAAATCACGATCTTGGAGGAATAGGGGTGATGACAGTTTGTATTTTTTTGACAAATTGTATGTAATTTAGGAGTATGCTAATAGTTTTTTTAAGAGTAACAGGATATCTGCGATCATTACTTTTGAAGCTACAGGGATTTAAAGGTTCAGATTTGCGGCGCTGCCGCGGAACCCTGAAAAACGCCCCATACAAAGTGGCACGAATTAACGACATCGTAAAAAAAATTTGTAATTTTGAAATTTTTATAATCTTATTTATTTTGCAAACATTCAGTCAATCTTTGTTTTTTACATATTAATTATAGTTATTGAGTTTATTTACCCGAATGTTTCATAAAAATCGATATATTCAAACCTAGTCATCATCCCCATTCCGGGATAAAAAACCAGCCTATCATTCAGGGGCGTAGCTACCACTGTATAAGCCTTATCAATCATACAGGGCGTTCAGACTACAGGGCCCTTACGCGTGAAAGAAAAAATTAGTAAAACACAATCCACAATCTCACTTAAAACTTCCTTAAAAGTTCCCCAAAAAAAAAAGCCTGTAGAGTTTCACTTTTCACTTTCAGAAATTACAAAAGTCAAAAGCAATCTTTTTCCCCGGGTTATGTGAGCGCCCAAAAGTAGGTTAATCAAGGAAGCTATTTTGTTTCTTTTGTGAGGAATCTTTTTGGGAACCCCTGGCTTATTTTGATACGAGGCCCCTTCAAGGCTCGCTACGCCACTGCTATCAATACCTCCATCTTCAGTGAAAGTCCCATTGAAATTGATTCAACCGTTCAATTACAACTATGAAACATCGATTCTTTGTAGACAGTTTTTATAATAGCGTTAGATCGTTGATCATATACTTTGGCATAAAAGTAACGTCTAGCGAGACAGGTCCTGTACAATAATTGGTCTGAGATAATCAATTAACATGAATAACACTCACGAAAAATTCTAAAATTAATTTGTATGTATTGATAATCTCGCTATCAACTCATATCCGACTCACTGCTGAGCTCGAGTCTCCTCTCAGAATGAGAGGGGTATTGATAATATATTGACATTATTTACCTACGATCACAAATCTATAAAAAAAATTAACGTATTGTGCGTTAAATTACCTACTCGTAATACCCTGTGAGACTTCATTAATGATTTGACGATAATTATGAATAACAAAAACATAATTGAGAAACTAACTAAAACGATAGAGATGGGCCGAGTACTCAGTTGATACTCGGTTTAAGAAAAGCATTATTTAGGTACATATAAAACAACAGCGTTAATCAAAAAGTAATTATCAGTAATTTAGGAAATCTTTAAAAATCTCAATTAAATTTAAATGAAATTAAAATGAAAGATTTAAAAGAGCAACTATTGAATTTCCCGTCGCTCTTCTCAACAGGAGACTGCGCCTTCTGAGCTGGTGGTAGAGAAACTACAAATAGTCAAACTTGACGTTTCAAAAGTGCTTGTAAACTAAGCCTACTTGAAAAAAACAATTTTGAATTGAATTGAATTGATTGAATACTTGTCTACGCGCGCGAAATGGAAATTTGATTGAACCGAGTTACTCGGCCGAGTACTCGGTTGAAAAAAATTTAACCGAGTAAAACTCGGTACTCGTTACTCGGCAAAAGTGTTACTCGGCGCATCTCTATAAAACAATATATAATTTATATTCAATAAATACCTATACATTGCAATAACTGCATTTAATGCTTTCAATATTGCAACAGTATATTACTTTAAAGGGTTCCCAACAATCATCAATACGATAAGAGGGCCGTTTTGGTTTTTGTAAAGCACATGAAGTTTTGTAAACAAAAGCGTTTACCATATGTGACAAATGCAGTAATTTTTTGGAACACATGTATTTAAAAACACATATCGGCCTTCTTTTCGTGTTGCCAATATACAAAACTATCTTTACAGCTAATTAGACTCACTTTAATTTAAACAATTTATTAATCACTTTTATAGGAACTGTATTAAAGTCCTTTTACACTGGCATATTCTAGAAACAAAGTTAATTTAATCTGACAATCAGTGGTAAAAAAGGTCTGTTTTACAGAATGCTTTGATTGTGTGCATACTTTATATGCGATTGTCCTTCTATAGATACGCCAGTGTAAAGGGGCCGTTATATGTTTATTTTAAACTAAATGTTTAACCTCGCGGTTTCATTCGCGTAGAACCCTCCCTCTATACCGGAACGGATTCAATAATAAATTAATATTCCAGATTATAATCTACTCGTACCTCGGTGCTAGATTTTATCTAGAAAAGTTTTGGAGTTGTAAATTAACCCTACTATAGTTTAATAAAATAGCGATAGAATGTTTGGTGGATCAAATCCGAAACAAGGTATTCTTAAAAGGGGCACCTCCTTTTTGAAACAACCAATCAAAAGCTTTTCAATAAAAGAAAAACAAAAACATAACGAGTAACCCTAACAGCGGAATTCATAGACGTTGTTTGGGCACCGCCGCTGAGTGTCGAATTTAACCTCTATTAGTTTGAGAATTTGACACTCAGCGGCTGAATGATCCCCTGGGGATGCCCCTACCACGTCTACGAATTCCACTGTAAGTATGACTTGGTGTACATCACGTGACGTCACAAACAAGACAATAAGACAAAACGTTGTGGATAGCATTGTGACAAATTGTCGCCTCAAACTAATTACACATGGACCAGTATTGCACCCACATTCACGGACAAAATTGTCTGTCACTTTCTGAGCAAAACGAGCGTAGAATTGGTATAGATCTTATACTAGGCAAGAAATTTTTGCCCGTTTTTACACCATTCAACTACACAAAAATGTATTTTTGCGGACGAACTCTTTAACCGACGAACACGAGTACAACTATGAAACATCGATTCTATAGAGACGGTTTTTATAATCGCATTAGATCGTTGATCTTATACTTTGACAGAAAAGGACCCTCTAGCAAGGCAGGTACTTATCTAATTTAGTCTGAGATAGTAGCACAAGGTCCTCCACGCAAACACAAGTCGCTAACGGTTATTCCTTCTGTACGCATGCTCCGAGTATCGTCTATCCGACTCTGGCTTAGAACGGAAACTGTCGTGCTCTCGCATCAACTCCTCTCTCCTGCGTCTCCTCTCCTGATCCCGCAACGTCCTCATACTCTGTTCGTCCCTCCGCTCCCTCTCCTGCCGCCGCCGTTCGTCTTGTTGCAAACGCAACTGACTCTCCCGCTGTCGTCTGTCCTCTCGCAAGTTGCTACGCGACACTTGCTCCCGCGAGTTGTTAGCTCGTTGTGTCTCTTGCATGATGCGTATCGCTTTTTGCAAGCGACCGTTAGTTGTTGCCGTTTGTTTTTGTTGATGTTGATAACTTTGCGTCGCGTTTTGTTGCCGCGAAGCAGTCGAAGTCTGTCGCTTCTGGTGCTCCGTTCTGACGTTTTGTTGCAATTGCAGCGAGCTACTTGCCGGTTGTCGCCTCTGTGTTGCCTGTTGTTCCAGTCTGCCCGTTTGTTGATGTTTCTTGTTGCGCAACTCCTGTTGACGAGAGTTGGTTGCGGACGTCGACTGCTTCTCATTGCTTTGGGCTTGTCCAGTTGTTCGTATCTGGGAAGTAGGAATCCGTAGCTTTTTAACTTTAAAATTTTAAAGTTTTCTTTGTGATTTGTAGGTGTAACTGCACTTTTAACCGTCCTTATTTAGTTATGGTAAAACAAACACCTCGGAGTTTTTTTTTTGTAGTTTTATAACCGATAAGACATACAAAAATAAGTCGTACGTGGTAAACAGATTAAATTCGCTCGCACTAAGATGTTTGTCTCGGCAAATATCCAGTTGCTTCTGGTTCCGTCCGGTTATATGCGGTTGCAAACAAAACTATATGGCGAGATAAAAATCCAATGTGATAAACCCGAACATAATAGTTTGAGCACAAATATTAGAACCTCAAGGGGCCTCCGTAAGAGGTAAGCATCGGCAAAATTATTGAAAATTGACAATGCAAACGGTAATGCTGGGGGCACACTAACGGGGAACGTCGTGAATTAAGGCGTTAACCTTAGTGTAGCCACGATTTAACGCGTTAATTTTCACCGGGATTAAGAATGGCGTTAGACGTTAAGCGAGGCGTTTAGGCTAAGAGCTTAACACCATGATTTACGGATAAATGTGTCACACCATATCTACGAATTGCAAGTCACGAAAAATGCACAATTTCCGCAAGAATTGACGTCATGTTATAAGTTCTCTAATGTCTATAATATAATAAAAATACAAATATGGCATGGATCTAGGACATAGGGAATGGGACTTTTATTTGCCATACTCTTTTACAAATATTAGTAATAAACGTATGTCCCTTTCACCACCATCCAAGCTTGTGCTAGGACTAGTACCCACCATACCGCAATAGTCCACGGGGGTCGCCGTTAGTTGTGTGAAGTGCGCAAAATTGTCAGTAGAGGGAGGATCTCACTTTGTAGATTTAGGGGTTGATTTAGCACCACTACTCTCCAGCCAGATCTCCAGTTCTGTGTTTGGGTATAGAAATTTCAGCCTGTCTCAAATACCTATATAATAAATATAGGAAGAGCTCACCTTATACGGCGTATGGTTTCCGCTGATGCTTATGTCCGGTATAGGCGTTAACCGCTTCCGCGAGTCCACCGTGTGCGTACCCGAGTGACCGTTCATAGAGCCCGTCACTTGCGGCTGAACACTGCAACGAGAAATGCACTTTTAGTTATCTTTTTGACAGCAAACGACCCTCAAAGCCATAGATTCTCAACGTGGGCGATATCGCCCAAGTGGGCAATTGAGAATTTCAGTAGGGAACCAGAGTTTGAAGGGAAAAGGGAAGATGAAAATAATATTGTAAAAATATGAATTAAAATACTTTTGCTATGTGTGTATTTCACATAATAAGATTAAATTATTGCTTTGTTTCTCTTTGCGTTGGAACAAAAGAGTAAGAGATATTTTCGATTTCGACGCAATTGCTCGACAATGTTCTCTCGTGACATTCTAGGCCTACAAAAATGTTCCGTAATCGAAGTGCAACGTATACAGGATGTTCTGTCAGATATGGATGAAGTTATCACTTTGATATCACTACTCATAATCTCGTTAAGATAAAATAATTTTTAACTACGAAGGTCCCAAACGCTCCCAATCTGAAAAGCCCACAAAAAACTTGGCCAGGTATCGGCTTTCGTTTTTTTCATCACCATCGTATATACAGGGTGTGCTCACTTCATGGTGGACGTGTTGTTGGTGCTGCGGACGAGCGGCGGCGGCGGCTGCTGGCCCATCGCCATCGAGATGGCGTTGTTGGGGAACTGCAACAATACATCGTCGGTAAATACCGGCCCACTGCCCACAGCTGGACATGGGTCACATATTGTGAAGCTTAGAGACAACACCCAATAGATTCCACATACGTACAAGACAAAACGCACACCAAGCTGAAGTGGTTTGGCACTTCGAGAAGTACAGCTTGTCAAGTTCGTTGATGACACTCCCATGATATTACGACGGGTTTTTTGTTTGTTCAGGATTGCGCAGGTGTGAAGTCGTGCCCGGGGAGCATCACTACCCTCCCTCCCGATCCCGCGCGGACCATCGGAAGTGTTACGAACGAATTTGCCAGATAGATAGATGTATGCTTTAGTAAAATTAATTAGAACAAAAAACTGATTCCTAACAAAGACGACTTGTCCTGTTAAATCTATGGGAAGTCGTCAATGAACCCAAAGCGTTGCAAAAACCGCAAACCTTCCGCATTTGATAAACTCGAATTAGAATAAAATGTTCAACACGCGGAATCATTTGGGTTATCTGTTAGATTATGCCAATTGTCAATATGGGTTCATCATTAACAACCGATGGACCACTGCTAGACGTAGGCCTCTTGCATGGACTTTCAAACAAACCAGCGGCTTCCTACAACCCGCTTGTACCACCCAGTGAGGGGTAAACCTACGCTTTCCAGTACGGGGTCGCTATTCCAGCACCTAATACCAATACGGGTTTGTGGGCCGTCAATAAGCATAATCGGGACCGTCTGCCTTATTGATTCAGTGGTAGTTTATATAATCCAATCAAGCGATGTTGGATCAGACTATAAAGTTATTTCTACTAAGAAACTTTCAGTATAAATTCTCAGCCTGTAGTTTTGGTTGTCTTAAACTTACACCTTAGTGCCTTGGACAGCATAATACATATAATATACATTGTAGATTAAACATAATCCATAGCAACTGGCGGGTTGAGGAAAACTGTTTACGGTAATAACCATTCGGTTTTTCCAATGCAACACTACAAACAAACAAAAAAAAATTCAATATCATGTGATGAATATAAATACTTCATGTATGCCTAATGTAGCTACTCTACCTACTTTAACCATATCATAGGTCCTGAGTAGGGCCATGAGCGATGAGAGGCGAGAGGCGAGAGCGATGTACAGCTGACCTTCGTTATTTTATAAAATCATAGTTTGTCAGCACATGCTTTACCATAGGTACGCGTAATAGTAGGGGAACCCGGAATGCTAAATTTGCAGTTACTAAAGCCTCATTAGAATCGATTAGATTTGCTAATTAAATGATAGAAAGAATAAATGGTTATATACTTTTTTAGCTTTAGGGGTGGAGAAAAAAATTAAAAGACAGTTTAAATTAAATGACTTTAAAGACAATTTTTATTACATAGGCTACCTAAAATCATCAGAAAACGTGAGCGATTATTCAGGAGATTATTTCATTCATAAGTAAAAAATTAACCGCGCTCGTGGCTCGATAACAGAAATATAAGGGTTTTATTTTGTAACTTTGGAACCCTCCCATTCCTTTACGTTACGCTCAAATCGTCAGATTTTCAAAATGCACGCCTTTGAGCTATCAACTCAGTTATAATATCTTATTCTGACGTGCTGGGTGAGTATTTCTGAAGCTAGTTTTTTTTTTTGTGTGGCATCATAGCTCCCAAATGGATAAAGTGATTTCAATTTAGTTTTTTTTTTAAAAGGTGACTTACGAGCGAGTGTTCTTTTGAGAGCTCAGCAGTGAGCTGAATATCTATACTAATATTATAAAGCTGAATGAAGAGTTTGTTTGTTTGATTGAACGCGCTAATCTCAGGAACTACTGGTCCGATTTGAAAAATTCTTTCAGTGATAGATGGCCCATTGATCGAGGAAGGCTATAGGCTATATATTATCCTCGTATCCCTACGACAACAGGAACCACGTGGCGACAGCCAGTGGGTTGATAACGACGAGTAGTTACCTGCACGTTCCGGTTGTGCTGCGACCGGTGCTGCGGCATGCCGGCGGCGGCGGCGATGGCGGCGTTGTTGTAGCGCGCCGCCGCCACCTGCGCCTGCGCCGCCACCTGCGCCTGCACCACGACACACTATTAGCACATGACATTTTTTCAAAATTTTCAACGTTTTCGTCAAAGTTCAACTTGACCGCTTATACAGGGTGTCCTGAAAATAGTACGACATCAAGGCCTACTAAAGTAACGCAATAGGTGTATTTAATTCCGGCAGCTAGTTCTAACTTTATTTAAGGCTAATTCATTGTTTTTAAAAGCGAGACTCTAACCCTACACCTCATCATCTTCAGCCAACGATTGTCCACTGCTCGACATATACCTAATCCTAAAGACCTAATTAAGACCTAAAAACACCACGGTCTTCAGTCATCTGTATCCAGCTCTCTGTAGACCCATTGTCACCTGGTAAGATGGTGGCAAATATATTGGGGAAATATATTCAGTAGCGTTCACGATAAATCAGAAGCGGTAACAGATACAGGGACCTCTTGAAGACCTTCAGAGGCAACACATCAAGAAGAAAAAGAAGACACTGACCTGAGCGAGCCTCAGCACCTGCTGCGTCTGCGCCTGCGTCAGCGTCCCCGGCAGGCTCCAGCCGTTGGCCAGCGCTTGCACGGTCGCCGCAGAGATGCCCGCGTGCGGCATTTGCATGGCGTTGGTCGCGCTCGCATGTCGCTGCGCCGGCCGCCGCCCACGAGTCGCGGCCACGCCGCCCATGCCCACGGCGCCGCCCACGCCGCCCACCGCGCCCGGCGGCGGAGCAGGCGGCGCCCGCGTCCACTGACCACCACCGGACACTGAGCCTGCAGACAAAAAACATAGTTAACTTCGTAGAAAAAACAAACATTCTAAATTCAAAAGTTCTTGTTGCGTCTCAGCAATTTATATTGAAATTACTGAGACTAACGCCCGTAGTTTCACGCGCATAGTTCCCGCTCTCGTGAGAATTCGGGGAAAACATATGGCCAATGACACTCACAAATAACATTGCTTATTAGTGGATTAGTGGTAAAGATTCTACATGCGGATACCACAAACATTACTACAAATATGAGTATAGATTATCGACTCTCTGCAGATAACTAAGCACATGACTTATTTCTACACAACATCGTACCGAAACGCTAAATTGCTTAGCAATTATCCCGCTAGAGCCAGTTTTAGACAGCATAGCTTTATACTGTTTAAATCTGGCTGTTTGAGGCAAGAAATATTTTTTCAAATAAAAATACTTTTGATTTTTTAATTTATAGTCCGGACTCCAACCAGACTTTGGCAGACTTCACACACACAGAAAATTAAGAAAATTCTCTAAGAATGTACTTTACGTTAGTACTTTTAGTTATAGTACTCGTACATAGCAACTATATTTTAATGGTAGTTTAAAATAACTTGATCAGCCAAAACCGCGCTCAAAAACTAGTCAACAATTAATACAAAGTATACAGCAAAGTAAAAAAGAAACCTGTACAGACTGTTTAATGCAAATTCGTTGAACGATGTCAAGGATTAGTTGAAGGTCCCCCTCAATAGCAAACAAGAAAAACAACGCAGTTACAAAATGTCTTCTTAGATCACAAGTGTCCTGCCACGACGGTCCAAAAGTCGGCGTGCGAGGCTACGAGGTCCTGGGTTCGCATCTTGGGTAAAGTTATCAGTAGCAGAGCAGTATTTAATCCCCCAAACTTCGGAGACCAAGTTAAGCCATCGGTCCCAAACATCTATTCTTAATATCATAAAGCTAATGAGTTTGTTTGTTTGTTTGGTTGCACGCGCTAATCTCTGAAACTACTGGTTTGAATTGAAAAAATATTTTGGTGTTGGATAGTCCATTTATCGAGGAAAGTTACACCTATAGGCTATTTAAAATCACACCATCAATTAAAAATGTGGCGAAAACGTAAAACCCTTTTCTTTTCTTCCGTTGCGTGCGTTGCGTTAATGTCGCAAAAATCATTTATTTGACGGAATTTTTCCCCTTCAATGAAGAAAACTTCTCTACTTTTATAAAAAATATGCACGCAACTGTTACGTTTCTCGAGCTTTTTCTTTATGAGATTTGAGTTTCTCCTTATGAGATTACATAATGATGAGTTTTCTCATTTAGACCTAAGTTTCAGCTCTTTAGATGTAATTAAAAAAGCATGTTTCAAAAAGTATCAATAACAATACTTCGAATAATAATCTTGTACTCACTATTTCCGATGTTCAATGCTCTAAACTCTTTATTATACTTTAAGTACTTTTTCAGCAAGTCTATTATGATTGTATTTTCTTTTAATTAGTATAATATTGTTTTGGTAATGATTGTTTTTGCCAAAATAATAAAAAAAAGTGCACTACGGCATACCTACTCGTATGTCTGTGTTTTAAAGTTGATTTTTGTCAAGAGTATTTTCCACGTGGAAGAAAGTCGCGGGCGTCCGCTAGTTATTTAATAGCGATCGTTACAATAAACGTCATTTAAGCCTGACCGCCCGCATAGGTGCAGGTGGGTCAACGCTGCATCAAGGAAAGAGGCGTGAGGCTCTAATAAGCCTTTATAACTAAAGGCTCAATAGTTTATGAGAATATAGCATACATACACACAGATCCAATACAGAACCAAACTATATGTATGAAGTGAAGATCATTAAAGGGCTACATTTCGAGGCTATGGAAATTAAGTCAAAGTCTTCATTTATTTCGATCAGGCTTAGTTTACAGTTTACACTTTCGTGTTCCTGTTCCTGCCTTAGTTTCGCCATGTCTGTCCGTCCGTGGTTTAGCGCAGAGATTAAAAATGTCAACAAAGTCGTAAATGAAAATGCAGTAAAAATTTTCTTAGAAGTCCTAAATAGTACACAATAATGGCGGACTAGTATCCAAAGACAATCAGTAGGGTCGGGGAGTTTATCACGGGAATCGTAACGTTATCAATTATCGTTATAACTGAAATAACGTTATAACATAAATATCACCGTTACTATACGTTACCTACAATAATATTGTTATTAATTAATAGTTATAATGATAATTTGTGTAAATGACTTATAACGAAACTCCGAGCATTAATTATTTTTTTTAGCAATCTAAATCGTAGACTGCATATCTATAGTCGTAAATGCAATACTGTATGCTATTCTAAACAAGATCATTATTAATAATACGCACAGCTGATATCGTAGAAGCTGGAAAATTAACAACATTTTATCGTTATAGATACCGGTATTTGAATAACGCTTTTAGGTATACTCGTAAGATATCTATAATGCTATAGAATAAACGTAAGCATATTTATCGTATAGCAATAATTTTAACAAAATTATTGCTATACAAACAAAACATGCTTCTAAATTAATTGATTAATAATCTATTTTCCATCTTTAAAATAACAATAATTCAATTATTAAAGAATTATTCATTATCATGTAATTTACCCATCCTTGCTTAGGGTAGCGGTAGGGTAGACAGGAAAGAAGTGCATATAAGTCAAATTGAAGTGTGACTGGGGCCACCAGTAGATAATATAGGGATCAATTACCTCTTTTGAAAATTCCTGATTACCGAAGCCTACAGCAGTCACCACGTACGACGTAACTCATATTTTATGAAGGCTGAAAGTTTGTCAGCATTTACTAAAGCCAAACTCGTTGTATATAACACATTGTATAATTAAGGTATACAATGTGTGTTTCATTTTATACCTAATTTGTTTTAAATCATGTATTGTTTTTTTTTACTGACTTCAATAAAAGGAGGAGGTTTTCAATTCAAGACTGATTTTTATTTTTAAAATCAATATCAACAATTTTGATTTTCATTAATTTATGAACAAGCTAATTATTATTTGGTGTGATATTACTTGCAATTTAAAACCTCATATTTTATTTGTTTGTTGATAAACAATGCACAGCCATTTTGGCTTTAGTATAGTGCAGTATGGTGATAATGTTGTAAAACAAGAAACAAACATTTAAAGCATATTCATGTGAATAATTCTTGATAACTTGTGAGTAATTTACATTACCTGAAATAGTGACAGCTCATATTTTATTTCTTTTAACTAATAACTTTATCAGCAATAAATGGATTAAATAACTTTGATATTGACCTAAATATTGACAGATGATGTAATTTATGGTGATTACAATAACAGTGTGTGTTATGGTTAATTATACATAAAATATAAAAATATATCTATAAATGAAATGTGTCTGTCAGTGATTTTAAAATAACTGTGTATTCTCAACTGTGTATTCCAACCAACAAGTGCCTTGCTGTTCCTCAACATACTCCATGAAGGTAGATGCTACCAAGTACCAACAATGATATTAAATAGTTACAAATAGGTAATTAATAATTAATGTCTGTCTAAAATAACTTTAAAATATTTCATTTATCCAAACATGCAAGGAAAAATTAGCAAATATTTTTGATTAAATTTATAATTGGCTAGATTATTGAGCAGAGGTCATAGGCATTAAAGGCAGTGATCTTTTGTCAATATTCAAAAGGGTATTTAAAAATTTTAAACCACCTTCCCGCTGCAGTGTCTTTATGTTTAATCTATGGTTTTATACAAGAGAAACATAATCAAGTCCTTTAATGGGTGGCGATTGATTTGAAGGCAGATGCTGCTAATGACAATATGCATACACCCAGCCCAGGAATGAAGAACATAACAACAGGCAGTATTAATCATTTAACATCTAGCGGTGGAAGGAGCATACTCCCTTGCTCTCAATGTAAAGGTCCTGCCACACTATGCTACTTGCTCTGTACATCGCTATGCTCCTTGCACTGTCAAAATGTTATCCTCTCTGCCCGCTCACTGCTCTATATGTGCAATTAAACATTCCAACTTGAAACAATGTAACACTTTCAAATGTGTTGGTATGAAAGAGACAGCACTAGGACAACTCTGCAGTCACTTGGGTCACATGTTAGCACCATTGTTTTGCGTGTTTAAAAAACAAAATAGGAAGTGGTGCACTTGCAGTTTGTTGTAGACCCATATATGAGAAAAATATTGATTGAATGAATACATCGAAGTTTTTTTCTAATGTCATTATGAAACTTGGTGTTCTCATCTAGAGGTCTAAAAGTAATCAATATGGAATCCAATAGGATAATTTCTTGATGGAGGATCAAATCAAATCAAATCAAATCAAATCAAATCAAATCAAATCAAATCAAATCAAAAATCATTTATTTCAAGTAGGCTCAGTTTACAAGCACTTTTGACACGTCAGTTGACTATTTGTAAAGATTCTACCACCGGTTCGGATGTCCAGACCATATTATTATATTTTTCATCAAAATTTTTTTCCACAACATTTTCCTTTATTCATTCATTAACCTTTTCTATGAAACCTATGAACCAATTTGAATGAAATTTGGTATAGACGTAAACTGGACCTTGGAGCAGAACATTGGCTACATTTACTCCAAGAAAAATCCATATTTCCCAAGAAATAGAAAAAAAAAAATTTACTTGAATGGAGTTGCAGTTGTCCTCTATATAACATATTTTTAACCCATCAGTCCTAGCCATTAAAATTAACATCTGATAATGGTCATTAAAGATTCAACCAATGTTATCAACCTAAGCCCACCAACCTGAATGGGATTAGTGTGGTAGGTGTGGAAGTATGCCCTCTCTTGTCCTGTGTGTTGTGTGTGTGTTGGAGGTCTGGCCATGTCTTCTTGGGCAGTTAAAATAGGCTGAAAATGAAGTTTACTAATATTTCTGAATGAAACTTACCTTTGGCTGAGATCAGGAGCTGCGAGTCCACAACCTTGTTGGGCCAGTACTCCTCAAACTCAGTGCCCGGTGGGAAGTAACTTTTGATGTCCGTCAAACTGATCACTGAACACGTCTCACTGGCAAACAGTTCATTCCTTATCCCCTGCACTTTACAACAAAACTTCAAGTATGACAAGTCCCACCCCTTTAACTGGTCCGCCTTTAACTTTAAATTGTCAGTTTCACCTTCAAAGTAGAACAAGGGCACAAACTTCTGACCGTCCCGCACTGTGTAAGGAACCACAGACTCTTTGTTAATCCTAATGAAGCCGCACTTGTCCTTGTTGTTGGTGGTGCCGCGCAACAACTTGTTATAGCACACGTCCAGGAAGTTGTAGAACTCGCCGGCGTCCGACAGCCGCACCACCAGGTCCTTCTGCGTAAAGGGCTCGCGCCCGAACTGGCCGTCGCAATGCCGGTTGTTGATCTCGTTGAGCAGCCGCGCCTCGATCTCCGTGATGTAGTAGCTTCGGATGCACGTGCACGAGTAGATGTCCGCGTGCAGGTAGTTCAGGTACTTGTTCAGCAGCTTGATCTCCACCATGCGCACCGCCACGTACTTCTCGCCCGAGCGGTAGATGTACGGGATGTGGCACTTGCCGAGCTGGTCCCAGCCGAAGTGGCCCTTCCAGCTCGCCTCGTCCGGCGCCGGTGTCTTCTTGTCTTCGCTCACCGGCCGCTGCTCTGCCGCCGCGGCGCCGGGCTTCCGCGTCAGGAAGTTGAGGATGCCCATCTGCCCGCCCACCGCCGGCGGCCCGGCGCCCATCATCGCGCCAGGCTGAGGCCGCGCCGCCGCGACCGAAGCCGCCAGCGCCTTGGCCTTGTTCGCCTCCACCATCTTTGCCGCCAACTCCCTGATCTCAGCCTCATCGGGCCGCTCGGTTTTCACTTGAACCAGTCCGTCCGTCATTTTGCCAACTTTAGAGACTCCGTTAATGACACTTACAGCTTTATCCGTTCATAATCACTGCAAAATCCGACTACATCGTGTCCCATGAAATTCTGAACTCTCACTTTGTATTCACGAATAATCAACTGAATTCACAAATCGTAAACATTGTAATGTACACACCGAATTATCACAGCACTATTTGACAGATTAGCGATGCAAGGCGCGCACCACCTATGGATTATTTTATTGTTATCAGTGCTAAATTATATTAAATTCACACAGAACGGTCGCACTGGATACGCGTGTCTGCCCGCAGCCCGACCCGAGGGTCTCGGTTAACTTGTTTATTACACTTGACGTTTTCAACTTATTTTCTCAGTTTTCCGGCACTTCCAAATTCATTTAAATTCGATTAATATCCCGAGTTTCCTTTGGTTTTCACGAAAAAAATATTTTTGTTTCCACGCTACGGTCGAGGGAACATGAAACCCAAATTTTGTGTTCACGAGGGAAATGCCCAATACCGTTGTGTAGTCTCGTGGGGAGTGTGGTTCGTTCGTATACATTTTTCACCTTTTGGTGACTCAGCATCGAACAAAATGGCCGCCGACAAGGCTTTTGTTGGCCAATCGAGCCATTCCTAGCGCTATACATACCTACAAAAATCCCGTCTGTGACGTAGCCACACTCCCCACGAGACTACATCTCAAGGACTTTTCATTTTTAGTTCTAAAACTATTCATCTATTTTTGGATTACCCTCAAAGCCAAGGCCAAAAAACAGAGAAAAGCAAGGATTTTTTTTAAATAGCCGACCATTCTAAAGATCTAATATGTTTCTTCTCTTATAATAACATAAAAACTACTTAATAAATAAGATTTATGATTGTACCTACTCTTACAAAGTAGGTAGTCACTATGGGTAGTCTCGTGAAACTGATTTCTATGTTGTTTAGGAAGGTCTCGGTATATCTTGTATTCTAAATTCAACCTTAATTTCAACCGCGTAAAGGCTAATCGCGCTGCGATGTTATACTAATTTAAACTTTAGCGACACGTGTACCGAGACTCGCCGACGCGCGCATTCCATGAACAATAATCCCCTGCATGAGTGAGCGAGAGAGCGATAAGTAAAAAGTAGATGTCAAATGTTTAGGTATTTTACTATGAACGTAAAGAGAACGTAGGTAGGTATAAAATGCAATTACGAGCTTACGTAAGCACCTCTAACCTACTTTGAATCGAAGTAGGTACCTACAACATAGCGGTTTTTTTAATGAATTTATCTTTATCTACTTCCCGAACAAAACTGATAACCATTCATTTTATTTTGCACAGTCAGATAATTATTTAACTTTCGTAAACATAAATTAGCATTTTTATTGTGTACTTCCGTACTAGACTTGCATGACTCTGCTACATAATTATACTTATTATTATTAATTACATATCCTGGTAACTCCCCTACCCAAACCAAAAGGTTTATTAAATAATTTAGGTCAATAAAACATAATTACGATTAAATATAAGTATGTATAAATAACTAGCCAACGCCCCGCGATTCCACCCTCATAGTTTTTGTTCCGGTGAGAATACGGACACTCATAAATAACGTGACTTTCTAGTGGAAGAAGAATTTTCGGAATAGGCTCAGTAGATCCAGAGATTATCCCCTACAATACCACAAACTTTACCTCTTTATAATTTTAGTAGGTATAGAAATATAGATATAAAAATAAATTCCATTAACTAAATAACTTCCACTCGTTAAACCTACTTTCTTTTTTTTTCTATACAAAATTATCATGTATGAGTATTGTCACCATAATTTTAGTTCTAGGAAGGACTAATGTCCGCCAATATAAAACAAGGTCCTAAAAAAAATTTAATTACTGGTTGTTATGGAAGAGCGGAGTCTTCTGTCACAGGAGTTTACAACTCTTAAAAGAAGACTCTAGCCTTTTATTATTTGTTACTGATTAATGTTACTGAAATAAACTATTTTTTTATTTTTTAAAAGCGTATAAAGTCAAAGAATCAAAATGAAAAAATAGTATGTCAAACTCAAATAGACCTGCATCTTAAATGTACTCTTAACGTTATACCTTTATAATCAAACCAAAATTAATACCAATATCTTTTAAAGTTAGTAAAGTATACCTCAGGTTGCACGTTTTGCTGCAGTATTTTTTTTGCAATATCTTCAAAGTCTAAAAATGAAAAAGAAAGCTTCAAATGAAAAACAAAATTAAAATCGGTTGGTTTAATTTTGTTTTTCATTGTTGGTAAGTCATTTGGGATCTACAGTTGGTACATACTCGTAGCATAGGCAAACCTATAGATGAACGCCATACACATACCTTTATACACACAAACACATACCTAGACGCCCTTAATCTGTATCTGTTGAAAAAGGATAATGCTATGTGTGGATGTGTTTAAGAGATGATGAGTTGACGTATGATAGATAGATAGATAGATAGACCCTTACTCAGCCGCTGTCGCTGATCGCCGCGACTCTCGCTGGCTTGATCGCGACGTAACGGACACCATAATATCATGTCGATGACGCGGACCCAAGTGGTCCCAACCAGTGCCCTGGCTGTAGTTGCAGGCGGCGTTGAGAATTACAGAAAAGGGCCAACGCCCTGACCTCTCTTACCCCGCAACCTGTGAGGGTCGCCGAGGACGTCCCCGTCGTATGATAGAGTAGATGGACATTGGAAGCGAAAGACTTGTTGTGCCCACACCAAATAACGTGGTTTCTTAACGAATACCTATTTGAGAAACTGAGTATGTATAGTTGAAGATGGATGGACAGATACACAGGTAGACGGCCAACAAAATGTTTTGTTATTCTATTTGAGGCACGGAACCCTAAACACAAAAATTATCTTCAATTATTGACTTAAACAGATAGTGCAATCTATACTAATATTATAAAGCTGAAGAGTTTGTTTGTTTGTTTGTTTGATTGATTGAACGCGCTAATCTCAGGAACTACTGGTCCGATTCGAAAAATTCTTTCAGTGTTAGATAGCCCATTTATCGAGGAAGGCTTTATTATTTTATCCCTGTATTTCTTCGGGAACGGGAACCACGCGGGTGAAACCGCGCGGCATCTACTAGTATGAATATAAGACCAAAATGTTACTTAGATATTCAACTGTATATGTTTTGGAGATCATGACTTTAGCACACACACATCATCTTTAGCCTTCTTTTTTGGACGTCCTCTCCTCTTTAACCCGTCACCTTGACTAATGTGTTATATGAAATGGACACGTGACTATCAAACGCATTTCGTCATGCATATGCGTATGATAGTGGTCCTAACTTTAAACTTCCGCTTAGAGACCCATTTCTTTTAATTTCTTGAAAAAAAAACTAGAACTAGAAAATCTAAATCTGTTCCTGCCTCTTTTTCTACGAACTAATGACAAGCCATAGTCACGCTGATTATTTATATACATACCGTCCCAAGGAGCTGTAGACCTGAGTATATAGTTTAATTCTTTAAAGCTAGGAAAAATCTATTTGAAAATAAAAAGAAACGGCCGCTTATACCACAAAATACATGTATTTCGACAATCTCAAGAGAGTTAATACGCATACGTTTATCCTGTTTATCTAAAACAACAAAGGTAATAAGTAATATCATCAACTGCAAGTAGGTATAGGAAAAACTCTAAAAACTTTAAAAACATTTGTAATAAATCACGAATCACAAAAAACACAACAGTATTTTTTGTAAACAATAAGTGTTATTTTATTTGTGCGTATGTGTATAATGTGTTATTTTGGGTATCGTATGAAAGGACATGACACAAGCTGCTTACACAGAATACAATTTTTTATATGTATGACGGAGATTTGTAGGCAGCACGCAGAGAGCCGTGATAGCCCAGTGGATATGACCCCTGCCTCTGAATCCGGAGGGTGTAGGTTCGAATCCGGTCAGGGGCATGCACCTCCAACTTTTCAGTTGTGTGCATTTTAAGAAATTAAATGTCACGTGTCTTAATCGGTGAAGGAAAACATCGTGAGGAAACATGCATACCAGAGAATTATCTTAATTCTCTGCGTATGTGAAGTCTGCCAATACGCACTGGGCCAGCGTGGTGGACTATTGGCCTAACCCCTCTCATTCTGAGAGGAGACTCGAGCTCAGTAGTGAGCCGAATATGGGTTGATGACGACGACGCATTATGAACGCAACTTCGCGTGCAGAACCAAAACCTTTATAACTACCCAAACAGATTCACACAACAACGATGCTTAATTTGAAAGAAATAACCATACCGCTGAAGACGACCCTTGACGCTGACTCTCACAAATGGTAAGGGAGCATATTATGATGCTAAAAGTGTACTTACTCGAGCTTTGCGGGGATCTTATAGATTTGGTAAGGATTTTAGAGATAAGACGATGGGAGAATAAGTGTTTATAAACAATTTCCTCTTTCAGCGTTGGGTCATAACATGATAGACTTTAAAGAAAATTCTTACTATTTCGACTTTGACCATAATCAAAAGCCAATTTACAATTACTTTTGAAACGTCAAGTTGGACAAATTTTAAGGACTGTATTCGTACCACCGGTTCGGAAGGCAGGCAGCCAGGGAGGCTTGAATGATTTTTTAATTTGAATCGTCAGAAAAAATATTTTTTTACTTATTTTGGGATGATTTCCTTTAAAATAAATAAATAAATACAAACCTTGTTCGTTCGAGAACAGAAATACAAGGTTTTATTCACAACTTCGTAATATCTTCCAATACCCATAAGTTACGTTCAAATCGTTATATTTTCGAAATACGAATTTTGTAACTGATCCACTCTATCTAATGTGGTGGTTGAGTATTTCTGAAGTACCTAATTTTTTTTTTGATTAACTTAGCGTACCCATCAATATCGACGGCTCATACTTGGTGGAGTAGAGAGTAGTACAGCATCAAAAAGATCTGTCTTAGTCTTAAGTATACGACAAGTAAATTCAAAAATATCCATCTCTAAAACGTATCCTTGTCCCGTTTCCAATAAGCAAAATGATGGTTGACGTAGTTTTAATGAACGCATAAAATACCCAGTACCCTAATGAAGTTCGATCGATAGTTTTAGACTGTTTTAGGTTGGTTTTAGGTAAAACAGCAACGGTTAAATTTAAACAAATTCAAAGTCATACCTATTAGACCTTTCAGGTGTATGTAGAAAAGAATACTGTGTCCTTTTTAAATAAGTTTCATAAATACTTAACTGTTTAAGTTATTATAAACCTTGTACCTTGTACCTATCTAAACCTAATTTAGATGGTTCTTTGAATAATATTCTATATCGATTACCGTTACATATTTAATTTTGGTATTTGTTAAATATGACCCATAGTCCCTTCGAATTTTTACCTAGTCGTGACTATTGAACTGTAATGAATTTTTTGTTGAATTAAAATACTACTAGTGACATCTCGCAGCAATAAGTTGCAACAATTTACAAATAAAGGCAGCAGTTGTTCAATGTAAAGTATTACCAGTTGCTATATTTCAAATTGACCAGTATTGTGTATGATCATGAGATTAATTAAAATATTGTATTGGTTTTTCTATGTCAATAATTTCATGTTTTTATATTAAATTGTACTACCTATATTTTTATTTATTTGTTCAATATATTTTGTAGTGTTCGGTCGATACGGAAATGTTATTCAATCCCTGGGTTGCAAATATTCATTCAAATAGCCTTAATA
Organism: Bicyclus anynana; assembly: GCF_947172395.1. NCBI lineage: Eukaryota > Metazoa > Arthropoda > Insecta > Lepidoptera > Nymphalidae > Bicyclus > Bicyclus anynana. Next base: position 15,743,919 of record NC_069099.1, read on the forward strand.
GCTCAATGGTAAGTAATCAGCGATACGAGAGATTTTGACCCCTTTGGTCTATTGTCATACCCACTCTTAATACAATCTTTCCCGACTAGTTGGAGGGGTATATTGGTCATTTTTCATTAAAAAAACAAAACTTCGCCAATATTCTTTTATAAAATAAAAATAAAATAAATAAAAGATATATATATTCTCAATAGCTCAACTGTAAAGGAGCCAGACTCATCACCCCGAGGTCGTGGTTCAACTCTTGGCTGCTAGCACTGGACTATTATTGTACCCACGGAATAATTTATATACCTACACAGGAACTCGCTTCTGTTATTTTTAGCTTTGAAAATTTCATACCCGGGGTCTTGTCCTAAACGAACTCACCTATAGGCAATGTAGATGAAAAAATACGTATTTGTATTTTCCGATTCATTGTTTCATTCCCATGTGTTTGATTATTCATTCCCATTTTCACCAATCCTTGTAAACGGCTGAACCGATTTCAAAGAAACATTTATCTAAAAAGTAGCTTTCTAATAACAAAAACTGCATCCAAATAAATTCTCCCGTTTAGAGCTACGGTGCCACAAATAAACACCAGCAGCAGCAACAACGTATAACTTTTTGATAATTTTCTGTAGAAACTGCCGATAATTATGGTTGTTTTAACATACTGGCAACACTATGTGTCAAGTGTCAATTGTCAACATGAAAAATGGTAGCTTGGCGTCTTGCGTAGAATTAGACATTCTTGTTACAGTATTCATAAAAATATTAAAGGAACTGAGTTATTTTACAGTTTTAAATATCAAAAATGTATTTAATATTTTTTTCCAATAATTTAAAAGTATGATGTGTCGTTTAACAGATAGGGGTTGTGATATTTTCAGAAGCAACAATAGTGTAGAAGCTCTAATTATTTTCTAAGTCTACTTGTTTATAAACCGCGAACATATGATTTTAATTTGAATTTTATTTGTGTTTCATGAATTAATATTCACATTTTAACCATGGGAGACTTTTTAGTGTGTAGGATATGTCTTGCGGAGGAGGTAAAGATGCATAACTTGCATAGTTACCCATTGGAAACATGTTATAAACTTTTAGTTGGTGATAATGTAAGTATGGTTTATATATTTTTTTTTACTTGATAACAGGCTACGATTTTACCGCATAATGCCAAACTGGAATGAGTATGAGAGTATATTTGAACCTATAATGCCCTTACATATTAATATTGATCTTTAGTCTCCATAAATCTGCATCACACCGGAACCCTGTAACACATTTTGCTCTTGACTATTTCAAGTTCTACTATACCAGATAGTAAATTAAAAAAATCCAATTAGATCTGTAGGTAAAACCTGGGTAAGTAATGGTTCTGGTCCTGCTCTAACATCACAAATAGTCAGAATGTAGAAAATTTAGACCATAGACATCATTGTTGATAATAACAGGGAAAGACAGATTTTTTACGCTCTTTGATGCACAAGGGTTTTACCCAAGTTTTGATTTTTTGGTATTACCTACTGGAAAAAAGAAATCTGATACATATATGACTAGAAACCTGGGCTTTGTCTTTCATACCTAAGCTCAACCACTGGACAAACAAGACAGTTCAACTCGACCTTTATAAATAAAAATAAAAAAGTTATAAATTAATACAGAGATAAGATCAGATTTTTATTTGTTTCTTACAATGTAGCTCAAAACTACTTAACCAATTTTATAAAAATTATTTTAACATTAGAAAGGTTTTTCACAGATTAACACAGCCTGTATCTTATCTTCGCGGGGTGGTAAAATAAATCACCAGAAACAGTGAAATTAAAGGCATTAAGCATGTTGATGCGAATATGCATCAACTATTACTGCATTAAAAACATAATAATTTAAAAGAATATACTGTATTGTTGTGTTCCAGACACTTGCGTCATACTTGCCAGTAACTGCATGCTACGTGTGTGCAGCACAGTTGAGGAAACTATATACCTTCAAGGAGAAGTGTGTTAGGACTCAAGCTGCATTGACTCACATACTGAACTCTTGTGGAGAGGTAATACTCGTAGTACGCTTATTCCTTTTGGTAACTAAAAAGTAACGATGACAGAGAAAACTGCATTTTGTTACTAGTTCCTCCATTACAGGTGGTACTAACATTCAGAAGTTATGTTTTTGTAGAGGGGTGGTATCAGTGTTGGTATAAATAAGAGGGTATTTGATAACTTGAGCTCAGTTGTTTGTGAGGCAGCGTAGACACCGTCACGCTGCCAGTCGCGTTAGTGATTTTGTGCAATAATGTTTTGTGTTGTAATTATTGCTTATCATAAATTGGCTTAGTGTGGGCATGGAGAACATTTCGGGCAGGGAAAGTGAGTTTTTATGCATTCTAAAGATCAGTTCAGATCAGATCCCTTAAACCTACCCCCAAGGTTAGAAGTCCTATCCAATAAAATACATAGACCAAATACAGTGAAATTAAAGATACTAAGCATATTCTAGGGTCATATGGTTTGTTCCCATTACTAGCATGCCAATTAAGTCTATAGACAGTTATATAGTTTATAAAAAAAAATCCTGCCAAATGGATTATTGTCATACCCACTCCTGACACAGTCTTCTCCGACTAGCTGGAGGGAAATATTGGTCATATTTAGAAAAGACCTAATATTGTTATTAAAAATATATTTTTTTTTACAGATATCTAGTGATAGTATAAAACAGATAGACACACAAACCTTACACATAAACAACTGCTTAACCATAAACAAAAACCCAGATATAAATATAGCATCAGATATAATTCCTATCAAGGAAGAACCTTTAGATGGCGTACCTAATAATTACTTTGATGACAAAGAAAGTATCAAACTTGAAGATGGGTTTGACGATGTGACTTCTTTTTCAACTGATGAAGATGAGCCTTTGTCTGTGCATAAGGTGAAGAAAGAGGATAGCTGCAGAAAAGGGAGAAAAAGTAAAAGAAAAAAAGAGTCAGAGCAGAAATTAGATGATCAAGAGGATTTTAAATATGATGTCGAAATTGAAGTGAGTTTTTTAATCAGTTTGGTCCTCTATAGGTTCTTCAGTGTACAATCATATAAAGGAGACTGCCCACTGGCTAATACAACGTCGGCCCTTGGAGCCCAGGTATTACCGTATCGTACCGTATATACCAGGGGTGGCCAACAGGTCGATCGCGATCGACCGGTCGCTCGCGACTGTTAGTCCAGTAGATCGTGGCAAGGCAAAAAATATAAACACGTAGACCAGACTGCGCAACGTAATCGGCAACTGCTTCACGCATCATCTTGTATAATTTTTATAAAAAATATAATAATTTAAGATTTAGAAGTTGACATAGAAAAGAAAAAATTTGAACAATTTGTAAATATCAAAGATGATATTTTGAAAAAAACGTCTACCTACAACTTCATTTATGTGAAGTACACGACAGAAATTAGGGCAGTGGTAGCAGACTTCGAAATTTGCTAAAGCGATTTCAGAAATTCGAGAAGTTGGTTCAATTTATCGGTTTAATGATTTCATTGATCATAGTGAATTGGATACAAAAAACGCAATACTCACACTAATATATACGTGTAGATCGTTCAGGGTTTCAATAGTAAACATTAGATCTTGGGTCTAATCAAGTTGGCCACCCCTGGTATATACTACCGTAATATATAAAAGTATATGGAGATGATAATATGATGTATAAATAAGGAACTGGTATTTTTTTAGATTTTTTAGATAGAAGTATTTTATTGGCTGGGAATGGGCATTTCCTTTTGAAAGTTAGTTGTAATTTTAGTTGAGTCTTGTATTGCCATTTCCTCCAACTATTAAGCTCTAGCTCTAGAATAGCATAATCATTTTTGTATATTTTTCTGTGCCCGCATTTCAAGCCCTACCACAGGTCCTAGAAAATACTTAGTTTTTTTTATACTCTACAAGTTAGCCCTTGACTACAATCTCACCTGATAGTAAGTGAGGATGCAATCTAAGATGGAAGCGGGCTAACTTGTTATGAGTAGGATGAAATCCACACTCCTTTCGCTTTCTACACGACATCGTACCGGAACACTATATCGCTCTTTGTCGGTATATCCTAAAACATAGATCGATTTTCTTCTCTTTAGTATAGTCTATAGACTCTAGACAATAGATCTATCCCCACGAGTAATTCAAACAATAATTACAACTCTTTACGTAATATTTATCGTAGAATAGTATGTATATAGGGCCTCATCTTAGATATCTTGAAGGTTACAGATACAAGCTCTCTTCTGCAAGAAGCACCAGAAGTTGCAGTGAAGCGCCGACGCGGCAGGCCGAGGAAGAACGCCGAGAGCGGCGCTAAGACGCGCAGAACCAAGAACACCGGCGGAGTTCTGGCCGATGACATCGATCTGGAGAACTATTGCACTATTGTCAAGCTGTCAGTGAGTGCTAAAGATAAATCATCATTAACCCATATTCGGCTCACTGCTGAGCTCGAGTCTCCTCTCAGAATAAGAGAGGTTAGACTAATATTCGACCACGCTGGCCCAATGCGGATTGGCAGACTCCGCACAGGCAGAGTATTAGGAAAATTCTCTATGTATGCAGGTTTCCTCACGATATTTTCCTTCACCGTTAGAGACACGTGATATTTAATTTCTTAAAATGCACACAACTGAAAAGTTGGAGGTGCATGCCCCGGACCGGAATCGAAAGCAATCGGGTCATATCCAATGGGCTATCACGGCTCTAGTTATCTAAATGAAAAATTTAAAAAAAAACATAGATTACGTATATACGTTGTAAATACAATACATATTGACATAAATTAGTATCAGTAAGTAAACTGCATTGTAACAGGTTCTTGAAGTGTGCATCGAAGGGATTGTTTCAAAGTTTCCTGAGAACGCCATCTACTGGTAGTTTAAAATGACAAATACTGTTTCACAATGTCTGTAGATGGCAGCACGAATTGGCCAATAACAATAATTTTCGCAATGCCAACTTACTCAAGTCAAGCATTCGTAAAGAGGATTTACTTCAATATTTTGAAGCCCGCGCTTGTCACCGATCAGCTAGATCAGTGATTCCCAAAGTGGTCTATATCGACCCCTAGGGGTCTATGACAAACTGCAAGGGGTCTATGTCAGCGAAAGAAGAGTTGGGGGTCCATTAAATAAAAATGGTTTTCACGATAGTGGATCATAACACATACACTGATAGTACCTATTTTTTACATCAAACTATCTTATAATATCAAAACATATACATTATTTTAAAAGTAACTATGAAGTAAAAAAATATTATATCTATATCTATACTCTATATCTATATCTATACTAATATATAAAGCTGAAGAGTTTGTTTGTTTGTTTGTTTGTTTGATTGAACGCGCTAATCTCAGGAACTACTGGTCCGATTTGAAAAATTATTTCAGTGTTAGATAGCCCATTTATCGAGGAAGGCTATAGGCTATATATTGTCCCCGTTTTCCTACGGGAACGGAAACCACGCGAGTGTAACCGCGCGGCGTCAGCTAGTATGATTATAAAATTGTGTAACTTGTAGGATAAAGAAAATCAATATCAAATAAGTAGTGTGTCTACCCAACACGGAAAACATGGCAAGGGGTCACAAAAAAGTTTGGGAAACTCTGAGCTAGATAGTTTCGATGGTTGATTGACAGGAGGAGGAGCAGAAGGAAGAGATCATTAAGCGGCAGCAGTCGTCCAACTACCTCAACGCGCTGTACCAGTGCGACCTGTGCTACAAGGGGTTCATAAACACTGACGCGTGGAACCATCACATCGGCAAACACGACCCGGTGAGCTTCCCATATGTATATGAGCACGAGTCTCTCAGGTCAATAAAAATTTATAATAATCTGCCACACCATATACGGAATGAGGAAAAAGATAATGCATTCATAACTCAGACTAATTAGATAAAGACCTGCCTTGCAAGACATTATTTTTCTGTCAACGTATATGATCAACGATCTTATGCGATTATAAAACACTGTCTCTAAAGAATCGATGTTTCATAGTTTACAATCGTGTCCGTCGGTTAAAAACCTCCGTAAAAATACCTTTTTGTGTAGTTATATGGTGTAAAAAATGAACGAAAACTGCTAGTTTAGTATAAAATATGTATGAAATCTAAGCTAGTTTTCCTTAGAAAGTGGCAGAAAATTTTGTTCGTGAATTTGGGTGCGATACTAGTCATAAAAACGATCTCCCTATCACTCACTCGACAACTAAAGCTACGCCCAAACAAGTGTGTCTAGTATAATTTTTATATTATATAATGTAAAATATGTATTGCTTGAATGATAATAAATGAATAAATGAAAAGGATGAGAGCAGTTAGGATAATGGTCCACCACGCTGGCACAATACAGATTGGCAGAATTCACACACGTAGAGAATTGAGTAAATTTTCAAGTAGGTTTCCTCACGATGTTTGTCTGTTTGACACATGTGATTTAATTGGAGATGCATGCCTCAGATTCGTACGCCCTCCGAACCCAAGGTAGAATGTAGGTCATAACCACTGGGCTATCACGGCTTAACAAACTCATAATTTCCTTTAACAACCTGCCTTTACAAATGGCCGCGCTCTCGCTTGAAGATAAGGTTATCTTAAATCTAATTTATAGCATAAATGGGAAAGCTTTGATGGTCGGGTACTTGGGTGGACGTTTATCTCGCCAAACTGACTGAACTGATATGTATGAATTTTGTATACTTAATATCTATACTTATAATAAATTTGTAGAGAGGTCAATTCTATACATGAAGTATACTTCCAAATCCAAAATAACTATCAGCGGGTGATTAGTGATCGATACTGATGCCAAAAATGCAATCAGTAAAATTGTTATCTGTCTGTCTGTATATTCGTTATTTTAAATTAAAATTACTCGACGGATTTTAACGAACCTTTGTACAGTTATTCTTCATACTCCTGGGCAGGTTATAGCATATTTTTCGTCACGCTACGATCAATAGGAGCAGAGCAGTGAAGGAAAATGTTGTTAAAACGGGAGAAGTTACTCCATTTTTACAGCAATAGTACTGTAAGGGCTAGATTAAAGAGATCTAAGGGTGCACGAAGTCGCGGGCATCCGCTAGTTAATAATAATAGTCTGGAATCGTGACAAACAACAACGTCAAATTATTTTGTACCAGAGCGCAGGCGACATCGAGTGTCCGATATGCAAGTTCCGCTTCAAGACGAAAAGAACTCTACAGAAGCACTCCGCCAACCACGAGAAGAAATACGCCTGCAAGTCCTGCAACTATGTTTCCAAAACGACGTAAGTTGGATTCGAATAAGTAGAACATAGGTTTTGGTGATTTATTTTGAGTTTATTGGTTACATATAAAGATGAAAATATTTCCTCTTTATAATATTAGTATAGATAAACAAGAAACATCATTGAGTTTTGTTTTAGGCACATGAGGCTTATGATGTATGCGATAGGTTGGAGGACGCAGGATACATTGTAGTACATGTTTCTAGCGATTGTACCTAATTTGTAACCTGTTATATGTAAGTTATCTTCAAAAAACAGTGGATAAAGAGACTATTAATTCTCGACCCAAGATTGCCCCAACTACGAGTATTAATCTGATAAATAATTAAAAAAATGAGTATTTTTCAATTGGTAAATAAGCATTATTGAAATTGCAGAACCCAAGCTAAGCAACATCAGAGATGGCACAAGGGAGTCACGTACAAGTGTCAATATTGTGACGAAGTTTCAACGTGAGTATGAATATTCTTTAAAGGAGTAATTATTGCTAATACATCGGCCAATACAACTTTACATAGAAAATGTCTCAACACACGTGTCACTCTGACACATAAGTTTCTTCAAGATAAATCGACTCTACTATATTCAATTACAAAGCTACTGGCTTACCACAACCTTTTACAAAACCATCATGATATTTTTTCATCTCAATTAATTGTGAGAGGACACACGAGACTCAGCAATAAGCCGAATATGGGTTGATAATGATGATCATGACTTTGTATATACCTACTGCCGTTTGTTTTCTTCGCGACAAAATCTGTAGCCAATCTTAATAAAGGTTCTTATTCAACCGGTGTATTCTTTTACCAGATCTGAAGCCTCCAAAAATTTACCGAGAATGTTTCAGTCATAACCTGATCTTTAAATCAATCAATCAATTTTTTATTTCGCCAGAATATGGTACATTTACATAGGTCTTATATTATATTTAAACACATATCCTGCCATAGTTGGCGTGCAAAAGTTAACAGATCTTACAAATTAATTTACAAATTACAAATTTACAAATAATAAAAATAAAAGGAAGTTCGAATTAATTAATGTTAATATAAATGTCAACATAAATGTCACTTTTATGGTTAATGTCCCTATTTCAAGTTTTCACTCATGTAATCATTGACGCTATAGTACAACTTTTTCATTAATAAATCAAATAATGTCTTCCTAAATTTATTTACAGCTAATTTTTTTATGTATTCAGGCAAGTGATTGAATAAAGTTACCGCCATGCTGTATACATTTAGAGCAGATTTATCCTCTTCTCTATAAATTGCCAAGAATCCTGGCCTTCAGAAATGTATTATCTTCGTGTCCGTTGCAGCAAATGGACGTCGTACCTCAGCCACGTGCGCATCAAGCACCCGTCGGAGTTCATCTGCGGCGTGTGCGGGTACTCGTTCGTCAGCCGGCTGGGGCTCAACATGCACAAGACTATGATGCACAAGGGCGTGCGGGTAAGTGGCCAGGTAGCAGCTAGCTTAGGGAAGTAGGATCACAGGTACTAAAGAAAACTTATTGCAACGTATCGGAAGGTTGCGTGTTTAAATCACATCGGGGTCACCAAAATTGCGACGTACAGGTAATAGTAGGAGAGCCCGGGATGCTAAATTAGCACTTACTCGAGCTTAATGGCGACCGATTGCATTTGGTAGATTAAATTATAGAAAGAATAAATGGTTGTTTACTTTTTTTCGCTTTTAGCGGTGGGAAAACAGACTTTAAAAGCAATTTTTATTACTTTGGCTTACTGAAACTGTCAGAAAATTTTAGCGATTAATTAGGAAGTTATTTCCTTCAAAATAAGTAAACAATTAATCGCGCTCGTAACTCAAGAATTAAAATATAAGGGTTTTATTTTGTAACTTTGAAACCCTTCCATTCCATTACGTTACGCTCAAATCGTCAGATTTTCGAAATGTGCAGTTTTTAGCTATCAACTCACCTTTGCTTAATCTGACGTGCTGGTTGAGTATTTCTGAAGTTAGTTTTTTTTTGGTTGCCCTAAACGTACCCACCATAAGGGCTCATACTTGGTGAACGTACTCAACAACGTTCCAAGTCCCTTATGTTTTCTGACGCGCTCGAGTAACTGCAAAAATCCCCTCTTCGTCTCCCCGATGTGGAGACAATTGGAACACACGGCGGTTGGATGTCAACTGATTTATTATTTCAAACACATGATAGCTGACCCCACAAACTTACATTTAATGCAATTTTACAAAGCTATAGACGAGATCCCACCAAGAGGACCGCTGATATTAATAGCAAACTGTTGGATTCCTGTGACTCAAGACCGTGATCTTTGGAAATCATTACGAGATGCTTATATCCAACAGTGGAGGGTGATATGATGACGATGATGAACATAATTCAATGTCGGTTATAACAAATGGTAATATTGAAGTGAGAGAGAAATCGGATTCCACAAATGAAATAGCTTGGCCCAATTTGGGTAAAAAGGCAAAAGGACAATGTCTCCCTATTTTGACCTATAGGTGAATATGCCTTAAATTGTCAAATATTTAACACTAGCAGAAATCAAAGCCAACTTCTACTACTTCTCAACCTTAAACTGTTTGGTATAAAACCATGCATATCTGTGCCCTAGTTTTGCATAATTTCGAGTAAAGAATCTGTGTACTTGTCTGTATCGAACTGACGGATTCCTAATTTCCTCGAAAAATATTTGTAGATGTGTCACTTTTTTAAGGTAGCAACTATTAATGCGATTACGTGTATCAACTCATAATAATCAATATTGTTTTATTCAGGGTTTCTAAGCGTCTGCTAATGATCTATCTTTTCTCAACAACAGGACAAAGAGGAATTCAAGGGGGACAAGGATACGCCATATTGCGAGCAGTGTGACGTCACATTCGTGTCTATCGAAGCCTTCAAGAGACACATGGTCACATCCGTCAAACACACGCAGAGTATTGACTTCAAGTAAGTTGGACTATACAGGGATCTCTATCAATGTTGTCAATAATTATATACCTTAAGGTTACACCATTTGTTAGGTTTATATTACATAATACTAACAAAAGAGTTCAATGAAGACTGATCGCAAAGTTACTCCTGACTCCAAATATTTCTTTTGCCACATACCAGTGGTGGCTATACACACTACAAATGGACAGACCTGACGTTTCAAAAGTGCTTGTAAACTGAGCCTACTTGAAATAAATGAATTTGGTTCTTTCGGCTAGTTGCTTAGGAACGTCAAAGTGACACCAAGAGGAGTATTCTCTAGTAGAATATTCACTATTCTATAAAGCACCTTGAAACCAATACAATCACCTGTTCGATCAATGCCTGGCCACTTTATTTGCCAAATTGATCTTTGTGATTCGATGTGCTGTGTCGGTAAATTTAAATTAAGTGTTTTTAAGAAATCCTTAACTTTTATATTTCGGACCCTTAAATCCATGTACCGCACGAAATTAATATTGTTTATATTATATTTGATATGAGTCAACTACCCTATTGAGTAGTTTGCTATTTTTTAAATAATAAATATCGTTTGCGGTGTACAGCAAAGGCTGCCGGATGTGCGGCGAGTCGTTCGCGGACGCGGAGGCGCTGCGGGTGCACCACCGGCGCGCGCACGCCAAGAAGCGGCCCAAGAACTACGGCAAGAAGCCCGCCAGCCTCGCCTGGCCCACCAACTGCGAGCACGTATGTACATGTCGTAGGCATAGGGTTCAATTGGCCACCTAACAGGACGCCTAGGCCGTTCATTTAACCCTGGCATTCGTCGAAATGGCTGAAAATCAACTGGCCGAGTAGATGTTGATAACGCTAGTTATTTAGTTAATGACAGATACTTCTATCATCAATAATAATAATAATGATGATTCCCAACCTTTTTAGGTGATGTGAACCATTGGTGCACAATTTTTAGATCACGTGAAAACAGGATTATTCGTCAACCTTAAGTGGTCTGCCATAATTTTTTGGTTTTGATTGATAATTTTTGACCATGGGTTCAAACACTGTGACTTAATAATAGGATTTTTTAGAGGAAATGACCCTGACTCCACGCAGTTTTATGTGCTTTCGTAAAGCGTGAAGTTCGAAGCTCCCGATGGAATGAAGCAAGCCTAAGATACAGAGTGGAGCGGAAATACTCAATAATAATAATAATTTTGATCCTTTTTCTTTCTTCTAATGTTGATGCCTGTCGCAGTGTTCGGAAGAGATCCCCAACGCGCGCGAGTACTGGTCGCACTTCCGGCGCGCGCACCCTGACAAGCCCTACCCCATACAGAAGAACTACATCTGCGACATTTGCGGCAAGAGCTTCCGGGTGAGTTCTGGTGTACTGTCACTTCTCCCACTTTTACCATAATAATCACTAGCGGATACGGGGGGGGGGGGGGGGGCTCCAACCCCTCCCAAAAGGATCTAAGGTCTCACTGTTTTACATTTTTTTTTTTAACGTAACAAATCTAAACTTCGTTCGGTAGCTCGTACTGCTATACTCTGTGGCATCCTGCCGTTCATGAGACAGATTACCTGTTTTCGACTGTATGTTGATTTCTAAAATATTAGTCTGATATATCCAAAAGTTAAAGCTTTTTGTTACAGAATTTGCTCTTCTCTTTGAGTCTTTTATCAAAATTAAAAAATCTTTAATACTTTTTCAGATATTTGCAAAAAACCAAACTACCTTTTCACGATTCCGTAGTCAATCCTATAGTTTCGCCATGTCCGGCTGTCCATCCGTGTCTTCGCGGTTTATCGCAAAGACTATTACTGCTAGAAAGCTGTAATTTACCATTAAAAATGTCGACAAAGTCATAAAATTAAATCTTGAAACATATGTTTTTTAAAAAATCCCCTTACTGTAAAATGAGGGAATAATCACTTATTTTTTTTCTTTTAGGTTATAATACTAAACTTAGAAATATTTCTTATATTCCTCGGTCATGTCTTTCTTTTAATAAATTGAGATTGATTGACCAGGAAATTGACCTCTTCTGTACCTCGGCTACCACTGCCCGTAAATCACTGGCCACACAGTACTTTAACTTGTTTATGTTAAGCTAGCTTGTTTACTTATCAATTTAGTTTTGTTGTTTTTGTTTTCTTTTTCGCCTTTTCTTTTAATTTATCTTTATTATTATCATTATCTCTTTTTTTATATTGGATTATGTTTTATTGAAGTATATTTTCCTTGCGAGCTTGCTATCTAATATGTAAAATTTATTTGCGAAAACTTGTAATTGGCTATAATCTGTTTTCTATGTTGTTACTTTTATTATCTTTGAATTGAGCTGTAAGTTTTCCTTTCTAAATAAATAAATAATCAATGTTGTTATTTGGTCGGCAGCTCAGACCAACTATTGTATAGGACCTGCCTCGCTATTCGTTAATTTTCTGTCAAAGTATATGATCAAGGATCCAATGCGATTATAAAAACTGTCTCTATGTCATCGATGTTTCATAATTGTAATCGTATTCGTCGGTTAATGAGCTCCGTAAAAATACCTTTTTGTGTAGTTGAATAATGTAAAAAACGGGCAAAAACTTATAGTTTAGTAAAAGATATATACCAAATGTGAGCTCGTTTTCCTTCGAAAATGACAGAAAATTTCGTTTGTGAACATGGGTGCGATACTGGTCCTTCTATAATTGGTCTGAGGTCGGCAGGGTAACGCGTTCCTAGTGTACCACAAGCGCACGCACTTCGAGGAGCGCGCGTTCAAGTGCGCGCAGTGCCCCAAGGCGTTCTTCAACCGCACCAACCTGCAGATGCACGAGAAGACGCACTCGGAGCACCGGCCGCACGCCTGCAGCGTCTGCGCCAAGGCCTTCAAGTGCAAGGGCGCTCTGGACAGGCACTTCAGGGTGAGTGTGTTAGTATAGAAAACTTGACGATGTCCTCGCCTGCGCATGCGTCATGTAGCATATGGTCACAACTGGAAAATATTTGTGTGATGAGCATGGGTGTTTTCCAGTGTCTGTGTGTATTTATACATTATATAAGTATTTATATGTAGTATATAATTGTATATTAATATTATAATAGGACTGTTTTGCATTCCAACAAAACAGGTATTATGTGTTGAATAAAACACACAGCGTTAGATGAAGAAAGCTGATGTAAATTTGCCTTAATTTAGGTTGTCTATGGTTAAAAACTTACCGAATTGTCTGTAATTGTATACCTTTCTCTTTCTTTCACCAGCAGGCATCCTCTTCTAACATATAAGGATGCTTGAAACCTTTGGTGTCAATGTCATAGTCTTTAAATCTCCAGCAAGAGGATTGCTGCAACGCTGTGTGTTTTATTCAACACATAATACCTGTTTTGTTGGAATGCAAAACAGTCCTATTATGTGTTTTCTAAAACACACAGCGTTAGATGAAGACCTGTTTGTTATCTGCTGGTGATAAATATCAAATGCTATGATGAAAAATAAAAAATTAAATAATTAGTTTCTTATTATTACATATTATAACCCAAAACTAAATTCAAACAAAAACAAAATATCAAAACATAATTAACTATATGTATGTATAAATCATTCTAACTATTATAAGAAAAAAACATGAGTAATAAATTAACTTTAGAATCGTTAAGTTTGCTTACAGTCTTACAGTAAAATTTCTAGAAAGTTGTAATACTCCTCCAATTTCCCCTATTCTAGAGGCTATTGCCAAGCAAATACTACCTGGTGGAGCATCAATATTAGCTTATTTAAAAAATGCTTCTTAACCATCATTGTTATGGAAACAGGTATCAATTTCTCTGTTAGAGAGATAAATAGACTTGTGACAGTTGTATCAGTGTCCCATCTATGTCCAGAATTCAGATCAGTAATGTGATGGACAGGGCAGACCCGTCGGTCTGGATGTCTCCGCAACATCTAGTCTAACTAAATTAGTCCTTGAACCAAACCTTGGCCGGAGAATAATCCCTTCCTCAGAAAGACTGAGTTTCTCCAGACTGTTGTCCATTGAAGTGATCATGGATTCTATGACTTGAGGCTAGCAAGAGTATTGAAATTGTCCACCAAGCTATTTCAGATGGAGAATCAGAGTTATTTGAAACCTTTAAACACTCAAATAGTGTTTTATCACTAGCCGAGTAAGTGAAATGGTTTTTAGAACTTGATGAATAAGAAAAAATAAAAAAGAAAATAATAATGATATTAAAAATGTTTAGAGATACCTGCCTCTGAAACTGTACAGTAAGTTGAAATAGCTGATGATATAAGAATGGTTCTATAAGCTAAAAGCTCTTCTAAAATCAAATTTTGCTAGAAATCTAGCCACTTGCTGGCCTTCAGGTGCTATTGGGTTAATCTTATTGGTCTCACACCAAGTTAACCATCTCTTAATTGCAGCATTATATTTTGTTAGTAGATGTCTGCCAATAACTTTTTAACAAGTTTTGTTCTTACAGCCACCTATGACCAGTGAGCACCTTGGTTGGGGCCCACCCCGCAATTTTCAAGGCCAGAACACTGAAATTGTCCACTTTTGCTGGGCAATTGCCTGTGGTCCAATCAATTAAAACCTTCCGCAGGTTCTTTACTGGAAGAGGCTCTGATAGAGTCCTCGTTCGCAGGTCTGGCAACCAGAAACACTTAGTCCACTCTGGTGCTTTTAGAATGTATGTTCCCTTTGAATTAATCAAGGGAGCTATAACTCTTGGTATTAAGCTGGGTGGGGGAATGCCCAGCCCAGCTGATAGTCCCATAGTCAGCTGTAAATGTCAAAGAAAATTGCAGAACAATCTTTGCAATCTAAGGTAACTAGTGGCGTGCACAAGGTCTTTAACTAGGGTAGGCAATGTACTTACAAAAAGTACCATCCTCATTATCACAGACCTCTGGGTAGGCATAGCATTATTGCATCTATGAAGTGCACACCACTAAAGGTGACTTATCCTAGATACGACAGCTGTTGACTGCTCTTGACGTGAGCAAGTTTATGTCTGGGATACCCCATACTTGAAATATTACCTCCGAGGCTTGGGGCAGAAGATGCCACTCCGGTACTTTGCGATACCTTTGCGATACATTGCGATAGGCTATCTGCAATTCTGTTACTCTCCGAGAGATTGGTTGCCGTGAGTGTTGGCTGCAACTGCTTTGCAAGTTTTAGGACTGTGGTTGTGAGTCCTAGCAATGCTGGAGAATGTGTGCCACCCTCTTTCCCGAGGAATGCCCCAAGGGTCTGATTGTCGGATTGTTGAATTAATATGTGTGCCCCTTGTAGAGTCAACCCCTGACTGTTTAAGGCTGTGAACACAACATACATCTCCCTTCTGTTTGACTGCCGTGGACCCCACTTTTCTGATAGGTAAGTTCCATTCATGTGGGCTCGAGAGCTTGCTGCATCTGTCATTATAGAAGTAAAAATGAGTCACACTGTGTGTGACTATTGATGTTGAACTGTTTACAACAGTTTCTAACCATTAATTTAGATCCTGTTGGACAAGTAGTGGTAGACCTTTTCTTGCTCTTGGCCCATCTTGCTTGACCACTCTTAGAAACAGCTGGGTCCTGCAACACCGCAGAGGACCCTCTAAGCTGTGTAATTTGCAAAGTTTAACAAATCTAATAAAGTTAGAGCTTCTCAAAGACAACTGTCTCTATCTCTGACCCTCTCGGTTATGATGTGTTTATTTTTTATTGTCTTCTTTGAGTTTTGTTAAAATAGGTATGGTATGGAAATACTAGATCAAGATATTCTACTTCTTGAGCAGACTTGTAATAATTTATCTGCCAATCTAAGATTCTCACTATTCTCAGCGTTTCCGCAACCTGAGAAAACTAATATTGTATGATCCTGATTGACTACGAAAAAATCATCTAAATATACAATTATCTGGAAACCCTCTGCATATAGGATCTCTGCAATCCAATTAATAACTATAGAGAACCTTCTTTGAGATTGATGTCAGGAAAAATGGTAGAACTGTCAATTGTAGAACTTCATTGTTCTAAAACTATCATTATTTTGCCCTATCATTGATAAATGCTAAAATAAGCTAATGATAATAAGCCTCATGAATCTTGTCTTTCATTAAACAATCATCTGTCTATAAAAAATTCCCATCATCTGTCTGTGAAATTAATAGGAAATGTTTCACTGAGACATATGAACTCAGACCTGTGAGGTCAAGAATTGGGAGTAATCCTCTTTCTGTTTTTTACCAAGACTATGCAACGTAGGCATCCTGGATTGAGTAACTTCTTTATTCTTATGTGTATTTTTTCAATTTCTCTAATATTTTCTGTTATTTTAAATTGTACATCACATTTGTCATCTCTGTTGCACCAGTTATTAAGCTCATAACTAAACTGTTAGTGCCCTGCTGTTTTCACTGGTGAGCATGGTCTCCTAAGCAATCATTAAAAAGATTCTTCTCTGTAATATAAGATAGAGTGCTAAGCCACCTCTGTGATCCACCTATGGATGCAAAGCCTCCCTGTCAAATTTCTGACTTGGTAGAACTCTAAATGCCCACTCACCATAATCATATAATATGGTAAGTAACCATACTATATGATTACACACAATTTACATTGTAGTCTCAGAATTGAACAACCCAACATATAAAATAAATATCATTTATTTCAGTTTATAAAATTACATAAATACATGTGAGTTTGTACGTACCTGCCTTCTTTTAGAAATACTAAACCTCTTTACAAATATTCAATTAGCAGTTGAATTAGTTGATGTTCAGTCAAGCAAATCCTGCAACCCTGACTCCAATAGCTATATTTTAGTGTTAGATAGTCCAGCTGTTAAATTCTCAATTGAAGCTACTTAAATAATCTTTATTTTACATTGGCACAGCTGTTCGTTCAGCTTACGGTCTACAAACCCAGGACTAGCAATACCAGATTGGAAAAAAAAAAAAAAAAAAAAAATCGAATACCCCATTCTGAGCCTGACTGTCAAAATTTTAAGGTTTGAAAAGCAAACACGCGACAGGCTGCTGTACAGCGCGCTAGTTCGGTATGCGTACGGTACGTGGTACGTTAATAATCCTTCCGCAGGTTATTTTAAACGCCCCTAATCCACTGATGGGATAGTGTATTTCTCATAACACTCTGTACCGTGCGCAAGCAATAAAAAATATTTTTTTTTTTTTTTTATATAGATATTTTTGAATAGAATACCATTCGACAGTAGTGTCGGCAATGTAGTTTATAGATTCAAGTAAATATACTTTCAGCACCAACTCTCGTCGTCAACTCTCGGATCCGAGTAAGTCTGATACGATTTGATTTTGTACTTACATTGTAAGTGGAGGTGATATTCCTGGAGGATGAAGAATCTGCTCTTCTCAGCCTCAATGTCGACTCTCGTACGAAGCGTTCACCTTCGAATCTGATTCACCTGAGTGCACAATGCACATGCACACTGCACCTCACAGAACACTATAATACTCCTAAAGGTGCTGCACCTCCTCTTAAGCATCCATTTAAGGATATTACACTGTGTGTTAACAATTTTAAATCTATATTTAATATTTCAACACTTTTTTAACTTGGAAAATTTTTGCGACGTTTTACCGGCAAAATTTTACAAACGCTATGTCATTGACACCAAAGGTTTCAAGCATCCTTATATGTTAGAAGAGGATGCCTGCTGGTGAAAGAAAGAGAAAGGTATACAATTACAGACAATTCGGTAAGTTTTTAACCATAGACAACCTAAATTAAGGCAAATTTACATCAGCTTTCTTCATCTAACGCTGTGTGTTTTAGAAAACACATAATATCAACTATCTTAGCACCCATAACACAAGCTACTCTGTATGCTTACTTTGGGGCTAGATAGTGATGTGTATTGTTTAAGTATATATATTTATTTATTATTATTTATTTATTACTAGTTATAACGATCGTATACATTTATCTCATTGTAGCCAAACGGCACCAAAGCAGCTCTACTTCGCCTTGACTTTTTAGGCTACTTGCCTCTTTTGTAAACAGTGTTTAAACTGAATTATGGAAGTATTATAAGCTATATTTTATTTTTTCCCGTCATTAATAACCAGTAAAAAATTTAATATAGATGAAAAAATATCTACGTGAAATTTTTGCTGCTGAAACACAACACAAGTGATGTAATTCATAAAAGTAACAGCGTGATTGGCGTTTGCAGTCATGTGATTTATCACGTCACTGCAAGCGCCAATCACAAACCGATGCCTTGTAGCGAATGACGTCACAGTTTATGGTTGGCGTTTGCGGTGACGGTGATAAAAATACAATTTTGTTTTATAAAAATATTACAATTACGATTGTTTTCACAAATAAAAATATGATTATAGTTTCTAAGCATCTAAACTGCTTATATGCAAAAAAACTTATTAGTTTTGTACAGCAGACGAGTAGCCTATTGTGGATATATATATCACTACTCAATTGTGTAGCGTCTATTAGTGTAGTAGCATTGCAGATTGGTTCGTCGTTATCAACCCATATACGGCTCACTGCTGAGCTCGAGTCTCCTCTCAGAATGAGAGGGGTTAGGCCAATAGTACACCACGCTGGCCCAATGCGGATTGGTAGACTTCACACACGCAGAGAATTAAGAAATTCTCTGGTATGCAGGTTTCCTCACGATGTTTTCCTTCACCGATGAGACACGTGATATTTAATTTCTTACCCACACCCTCCGGAATCGGAGGCAGAGGTCATATCCACTGGGCTATCACGGCTCTGCAGATTGGTTACCTGCTGACTAATAAGAGGTTTAATGTAAGGTGTGTTCCGCAGAGTCACACTGGGGTAAAGCCGTACGAGTGCGAGGTGTGCGGCAAGGCGTTCGCGCAGTCCAACAGCCGCAAGCTGCACGTGGCCACGGTGCACCTCAAGCAGCCCTCGCCCTACATCAGCCGCGCGCGCCTCGAGCGCCGGAACAAGACGCACAAGGACACGCACGCGCCGCACTTCTTGTATTGATTCTATGTTTCATGTGAAACTTCATTAATAAATAAAAAACAAAGCGCCATCTATGAACCTCATGCATAACTGCATAGATAAAGGGATTGTTTAAAGTTTTCTAAGAACGCCATCTACTGGTAGTTTAGAATAACAAACACTGTTTCACTGTGTCTGTAGATGGCAGCACGCATCTTCAAAGCCTCGCCCTTTTAAACTTTTCGTCATTCGTGAGTTATTCACCAGCTACTCACCAATTCAAGAATTAATGAAGTTTACTACTTACGTTACTTCAACTGTACAAATCTGCAGGAGAGAAAAAGAAAATAGCTAGAGAGTTGACATGAAGAGATGCGTTGTGATACCATGCTGACTTTGGACGCAAGAGGAGGTCGTTTAGTCTGTGAATCGTACACGCCCTGCCTTAATTGGCAGTCTATGGATCCTTCCTGGGCTTAGTGGGCCCTAGGCGGCCCTGAGTCTAGGAGAGATTAAAAAAGGGGATGCGAGTCAGACACGAAGGGGCGGTAGGGGGCATTCCTCTTGAATTCCTTTACACGTACAAGGACCAACACGCTGTGCCGCAGTTCTTTTGCAATCAGTATTAAATTAGTTTTTAAATGTTAATTATTGTTTGCCAAGTGCAATGTTTATTTTCTAAAATAAACTAGGTATAGTATATTATGTGTGAGAAATATTTTTTTGTAATGTGCTTTGTGATGTAAATTAAAGTTGATGACGTTTTGTATTTATCTTTATTTTTTATTTTTTTTTTTTGAGTAAGTACCTACCATGTTTCCGTATCCTTTAAATGAATTCCGTATATTTGAAATTTAATTTAGAATGAAGATAAATTTGATACTGGATTAGTACAGGCTACTTTTTATCTCGGGAAAAACCCGTTCCCGTAGAGTTAGAAAAAACAGAATTTCATGCGAACGGAGTCGTGGGCGTCTGCAAGTTAGGTACACCATTTCATATTATAATTTATATATTATTTAGATATTCTGGATAATTTCAAGGAGAGATAGGTCTGATAATTATTAAGTGTACCTATAGTATAGGTACACTTAATAATTTCGAAAGGTATAGGTCCTATACCTTTCGAAGAATTTAGCAAAATTGGGGGAATACCCTTGAATATTAATTAATCTTCGTATTCAGTGTTACCATACTTACTTAGATAGTATGTTTTCTCCTTGAAAAAATGTAAAAATCCTTAACAATTTATGAAAGAATCCTAGTCTTCTTGTGGTGATTTTAGTGTCGTTCCTATAGGTATAGGCAATATCTACACTTACAATATAGCTGTAACAGGCGAAAATCTGTACATTGAATATATTTTGAAAATTTTAGTTTAGTTTTTATTATTTAATCGATACTGAAATCAAACTGTATATTTTTATAGTCAGTCTGCCTGTCCGTATTTTTGTTGAAGGGTAGGTTATAACTTATAGGATACTTTTTGTCGCGAAAATGAAATCGGAAGGGGGTGATGTTGTTTGTGTGTATAGTCCTTCATTTTTTAAGTTATATTTTTTAAAATTGATATGTTTACTACCAGAAAAATTAATAACTAAGATTAATAAACATTTAAGATTTTTCAAAATTATACCCCTAAAGGGTTAAAAAGAGTTAAATTTTTTAAATCAAAATTAGTAGTTCATATTTTGAATTATGGTTTTGTAAAATGATTAGTGGACTATTATGTATAAAACATGCAAAAATATAAATAGGGGTGAAATAGTTGTTGAAAGTTTACATCGATTTCCACGCAGACGAAGTCGCGTGCGTCCGCTAGTATTTATTAATCTTCGTGTTCAGAGTTACCATACTTACATAATGTTTTACTCCACAACAAACCTTTTCCAGCATAGTTCGTGTCTAGACGTAGAAGTATATGATATATATACACATGCCAAATTCCTGAATATACCTGTTATCTGATATATTCCTGAAAGAATTATTTACAAAATTAAATATTGGATCATGGAGGAATCCCAAATTTAAAATATGTCAATGTCAGTTTAATTCTATTTATTCTGTGGTTGTCAGTCACCCATTGACGTTTTGAGCAAATCAAAAATCAAAACAGTTTTAAATTGTCAATTCCCCGGGTTTTCCTGAAAGTGAGATTGTTTACTTTAAAGTTCTATGCGATTCTGAAAAGCACTTAAAGTTAGAAACAATTAATATATAAACGTGCACTGTGAACAGACTGTCCAGTTGAATATGTTGAGACGAGGTAATCGTTCTTAATTAAAACTAAACAGGAAATAGTCCAAAAAATGTGTGCCAGTGCTATAGATGCTGTTCATCCGAGGTTCACTAAGAAACCAGCTCAGATTCGTAAGGGTAGAGTATCTTCATAACCATGTTAATTACTTTCAGATAGAATTATTATCTTATGTAGGTAAACATCAAATTATCAGGAATATAAAATGTTGACCTCGAGGGTTATCTTAACAAAATAATAGATATGTAATTTGGTTCATCATCATCATTATCAGTCTATTTTAACGGTCTGTTACAGGATTAGGTCTCTCTCCTTATAGGAGAGGGCATATGGGGGCCTTTCTTTCTTCTTTTTTTTTTTTAAAGATATTTGCCATATTTTTTATAATATGACCAATATTCCCGTTCCCCTCCAACTAGTCGGGAAAGACTGTGCTAGGAGTGGGTATGACAATAGACCAACGGGGTGAGGATTGAACAACCACCCCTCGGTGATGAGTCAGACCGCTCTTACTGTTGAGCTATTGAGGCCTTATGCTTAGTCCTAGACCCACAATGCTGCTTCCATGCTGTTTGGCGGGCTTAATCGAATGTATTGTTTAACAATCAGTTGTTAAAAATAATGACTGTGACAATTTTATCCTATTATTGTATTTTGTTGCCTACTAGTAGACACTGTGTGGTTTCACCCTCGTGGTTTCTGTTCCCGTAGGAATACAGGAATAAAATATAGCCTATAGCACTTGTGGATAGTATAGCTTCCCAACAGTGAAAGAACTTTTCAAATTGGTTCAGTAGTTTCAGAGCCTATTAAATGCAAACAAACAACCAAATCTTTCCTCTTTATAATATTAGAAAAGATATGTTACACCATGATAATGTAGCGTTCTTTCTTATAATAAAACTGTAACAGGTCAAATTCTGTACATTGAAGATATTTTACATTGAATACCTGATTTTTACATTGAATACCTGATTGAAAGAGAATAGTGTATGCTGAATCTGCTGTGCACGAAACAACCCTTTAAAGAAATGTATGTTAATTTGTTGAGTAACTGTTTCATATTATTGTTGGACAAATAAAAACTTAACCCATTAATAAAAACTTTATTTATTAGTATAACATACAATATATCATCACAAATTTACGCTTACAAGTTTCTAGAACTATACCAAACTGTATAGAATTCCTGGAAATGAACTCAGTAGATACACAGTAATTAACACTGATATTATAAAAAGGAAAGATTTGTATTTGGGCCAATTAAAAAAAAATCTTTTTCAATAGAAAGCCACATTATGCGAGAGTAACTTAGGCTATATTTTATTTCAGTATTCCCACAGAAATGGGTATACAGCACTCAGTATTTACTTTTTGGTTTGAATTCTAGGGTTTAAGATAGCGCTAGTGCAGCTGTCGGTGGGTGCGGACAAGGCGCAGAACGTGGCGGCCGCCGTGAGCGAGATCCACCGCGCCAAGCAGCAGGGCGCGCACATCGTGGCCTTGCCGGAGTGCTTCAACTCGCCTTATGGCACTAGTGAGTTTAAATTGTACCGCTTTCTTCTGTTGAAAGACGCAGACCCATGTGCTTCTGCTACATGGACTTGGAAGAATAATGATTAATGTTCAGTTGAAGACAAAGGCAATTGTCTGTTGATCTCTTTAAAGTTGAGCCGGTCTATAAACAAATGGTAGTGTCATTGAGATTATATCACACACCTGTCTCAGTCTCCTGTCGTCATGCCCTGACGTCTGATGTCCGATTTGTATTCAGTTGTGGTCTTTTGCATGTTTGTTTGGCTACAGAGTTCTTCGCGGAGTATGCGGAAGAGGTGCCGTCGGGCGCCACGTGCCGCGCGCTGTCCCGCGCCGCTGCGGAGGCGGGCGTGTGCGTGGTGGGCGGCACCGTGCCGGAGCGCTGCGGCGGCGCGCTCTACAACACGTGCACCGTGTGGGACGGCAGCGGGAAACTGCTGGCGCAGCACAGGAAGGTGCGACAGAGTACAGTGTAGGAGTGCCGGTGGGCGGCACCGTGCCGGAGCGCTGCGGCGGCGCGCTCTACAACACGTGCACCGTGTGGGACGGCAGCGGGAAACTGCTGGCGCAGCACAGGAAGGTGCGACAGAGTACAGTGTAGGAGTGCCGGTGGGCGGCACCGTGCCGGAGCGCTGCGGCGGCGCGCTCTACAACACGTGCACCGTGTGGGACGGCAGCGGGAAGCTGCTGGCGCAGCACAGGAAGGTGCGACAGAGTACAGTGTAGGAGTGCCGGTGGGCGGCACCGTCCCGGAGCGTATGGTCGTAGTCATGGTCATAGATATCTTATCCAATCCGAACGTCTCTCTAAAGTCTAAACCATGGTGAAAATCTCAAACGAGATAGTAGTTCTCTTATTCATCTAGCCCTGAGAGCCCTCTTGACATCTGCTGCGGCTCCCTCGAGGAGCTTACCGCAAATACTAAAACTGAAATATAACCTCAGATCTATACCTCAGTCTTTTGACTTATAACTACCTTGTCAATCTACACTTCTACGATATCTACATTAGATTTGCATGTATGTATATATATGTAACAAATAAACTCAAAACTACTAAAAAGATTTGAAGAAGATTTCTTTTACCAACAGACAGATACATTATCAGTAAGTAACTTAGGCTATATTTTATCCCTGTACTCCAACAGGACTGGAGACCATGCGAGTTTAACTGCGAGGTTCTGCTACTGGGAGATATAGGTAGCATCTGTCTTTCAAACGCCAATGATGATGCTTTCCGCAGATGCACCTGTTCGACATAGACATTCCCAACAAGATAACGTTCAAGGAGTCGGAGGTGCTGAGCGCGGGCGACCAGATCACCAGCTTTGAGTACCAGGGCGTCATGATCGGCGTGGGGATCTGCTACGACCTGCGCTTTTCGGAAATGGCGCACCTCATGGCCAAACAAGGTGGATATTGCTTTTTATATTAGATTACCGGGACTAATGCAGGACGCCTGCGACCTCGTCCGCGTGGAAACTCTTGACAAACTTTGGACGCTAATTAGATATATTCTATTAAATGTGGGTGTTAGTTATGTTGCGATTTTTTACTAACTACGATAAATGTCCTAGAATATTCATTAAAAGCGAATGATGTCAGGGCTATTCCTGTGTTGTTCAAAATTGAAAGCTGGTTACAAATATTGTACTTGGGATTTTAAGACACGAAATATGTATATGTTTCTTCGCCAAATATACTCAGAGGGACAATTATCCGCCCTCTTTAGTATGACGCTTGTATATTAAAGTGGGTGGATAATTGTGCCTCTTGAGTATATATAATAATCAAGGCTAATTTATAAATCAATGAGTAATTCCAATTCCCAAGTGAGGAGATGCTAACCTAGAATATTATAATAAAAAATAATATTGACTGACAACATTCTAGCTGTGCTGCATTTTGCAATTAATGATGACTGACTTAGCAACTATCTTAGGATCTTTAAATATTTGGGCGTTCATCAGCTAGCTTAGATACTGGTAATTTGTCTATATCTGACATTTGCTAAAAATACGAGATTTCTAATATTGGTCAAATCCTTGTCTATTTGTCCAGGCTGTTCAATACTCATATACCCGGCTGCTTTCAACATGACGACGGGCCCCAAACATTGGGAACTGCTGGCAAAAGCGCGCGCTAACGACGAGCAACTTTGGGTGGCGCTGGTCAGCCCTGCCAGAGATACCGAGGCTGGCTACGTGGCTTGGGGTCATTCTACGCTGGTCGACCCTTGGGCCAATGTTGTGGCCAAGCTGGATGAGAAGCCTGGCACTTTGTTTGCCGATATTGGTAAGTTCTGCTAAACTGACATTCTTGTGCAGATCAAAAGGTTTCTTTCTTTCTTTCTTATATGTTCCATTTCGATCCTAATTGTAGAGTAAGAAATAAAGAAATTAAGAAATCGTAGAGCAAGATATTGGCACTGCATACCTTGAAGAATAATGAGTCTCAACTTGATTCTAGTAATAAGAACAATGACGAACTTGTTGAAGAAGAAATGTTTAATTTGTATGTAAAGTGGATACCCTAGTTATACCCTGGGTATAGGTACTCTCTTCACCTACAACCGCAAGAAGACAGTCTTTCCAGATGTTGTTTTCCTTATAACCTACAATGATTTATATTATGATCCGAAGTGAATAGGCATCTTCTAGCTTATAAGTTACAACATGGCTCCATTTTTGTTCTTGGAGAATGGAACCCTAATAAGCGGTTTCGTTTTTAAATTCCAGATCTAACGGTAGTAGAGGAAGTGCGCAGTCAAATACCAGTGCGTGTTCAGAGGAGGACGGACGTATATGACACCGTGCTTAAAACCAAATGCTAACTGTGCCCAGTGTTTACGATTAAATATGGCTCCCGAGCTAGGAGCAAATTTCAGGGATGATACAAACCTGGACCAAAACTTATACAATTCTAGGCAGTGTTATCCTATGCAGTTTAGAAATAGACAGCTGCGCAAAGTCAAAATTCATTTATTTCAATTAGGCTTAGTTTACAAGTACTTTTGAAAGGTCAAGATGATGTCATAATTAAATTTAATGGTAGTAATAATAGTCGAAAACTTAAAACTAAACTTACGAAAAGCTAAAACAAAAAGCTTTTTTGTACTCCAATTTCGTAATGTAGTCAATATAAAACTTCGAAACTATATCACAAAGCTATTAATTTCCTACAGGTCGTTTGGTAATGTTCACCACGGGTGAACTGTGCTACAATGTTTTTTTTTTTTAATTTTTAATAGTTATATAGCATTGGCTACAAAAATTCAGGCTTCCTTATAGGAGACAAAATCTAGGAGACCACGCTGAGACTAAATTGAGGAGGCTTTGCGCAGCGTCAATTCTATATTCTTTACCAAGTTTTGTTATTTCTTTTATCATGGTTGTCGAACAAGTATTGTATGTCACTGCACGTAATCAGCAATTATAGCACTTGTGCTTTAAAAATCATTCATACAATGGCCTCCATTACATGACAGTGCCATAAATAACATTTTTTTTAAAATTACTGAATAAAAGTTTTATACCATTATCTAAAGAAAACGATGTTGCCTTTTTTCACATATCTTCATGAGATCAGCTGACGCTCATTCCATTACTATGTTTGAGCTGATAATTTTTTTTTTGTGCAAGATATAATATGGTCAATATTTTTAAATTGACCATATTATATCTTGCACAAAATGAAATTACTGATTTGTTTTTACTTTGAGAAGCTTCTCATCAACCTAACATCAAAATCGTAGCTGACTATTCTTAATTTGCAAACAACACTGTTAAGTAATTGCACAGTTTTTGGGCCTGAAGGAAATAACTGAAGATATTTGTTCCTGGCTTGGAGACTAATAATACTAGAACAGAATCAATTAAGTGATCATTTGTCAATAGCTAAAAGTTATGTTGTTTATATAATTGTCGTATGTATTTAAAATATTATACATATACTCTTTTATAGTAGAAACACTCTGAAATTATTCAATTAATACTCTAAATGTTTTTATCAATAGCATATTTATTGAAATATGTTGGTGTTTTTAATTTATTGCTTAAAACTTTTCGGAAATGTAGGTATTTTAAAATTAACGTAGGTCATAGGTGCTATTTGTGGTATCTATGTACATTTTAAAATATTTTTAGAGATATTTTTTTTCTTTCACTAATTTTTTTTTTACTATTTTACTTCGTTGTTAATGTTTAATTTTTACACAATGAGGAATTTATGTTGCTAAACACCGCCTATTTTATAAATATCTAAATACAAGCACGCACTACAAGTTTGCCGCCGCGTAAAAGGCGGTAGAGTCGCTCTACAATATAGTACCAAAGAGTTCAATTGCAAACGGCGAACTAGTAATGCTTGCTTGGCCTAAGGTAGGTTTTTAAATGATGTAAATCAATGAAAACTCATTAAATATTATTATTTTAATAAAAAACTCAATATTTTTTTACCATTACATTACATATTATTGCCTAAGTAAATTATTATTGCCTGGCAACACTCATACTTCGGGCGTGTATTGTCTATGGATAAATGTAAAGCTTGACCAGTTGGCTCAAAAGGGCTAGAACTCACAGCTGTAAAAGCAGATAGTGACCTAACCAGAAATTAAAAAAATGAAAGCAGCCTTGGAAGAGATTAGTTCCTTTTTTATCCGCAACATGGTGCAGATTTGTATTTTTCTGGTCAGGTTGTTGTAATTCGTCACTTCCGATGAAATGTTTTACAGAGGTTTTTGTTACAGTTCATCCGGGAATGTACTACTACCGTCACACTTTTTTTCTCTAAACAGCATTGCTGTGTGCCTGTTTGCAGGGTGTATCATTCAAATAATGAGTCACTACATCGTATTTTCAACTAAATGACTTATGTATCTTCATTTTACGTAAAGTAACAGTATTATTAAAGTGGCATTAACAGTTAGTAAGATTAATTTCAACGAAAAACCGTTATTTACGTATTTTCATTGAAATAACCGTGTTAGATGATCGTTAAATCAAAAACATCGCTGCCATTTGATGTAAAATGACGTAGTCAAGATAATTTCGTTGAAATAACTGTTAGATAATCACAATTACGATGAAAAACGATGTAGTGACTTATTATTTGAATGGTACACTGAGTTACATAATAACTCTACTGAAGGGTTTAATTGCTTAATACGTCTCAGGTTGATACACTTTATAAGACGTATGTTTTGCATACTCTGCGAACTTAGATGTAATAAAAAGCCCGGATACCGTCTCCTGAACTAAATAGTGACGCACCTCAATGATGCCAGTTCGCATATATACGCCGGACACGCATGCAGATTATTATTATCTGGCAATACACTTCACACTTCATTAAGGTTCTTCGGTTGTTTGACAGGTACCGTCTGCCTATTTTATAAGTCTATGCCTCCGAAGTGCTCTGTTTATAGGTGATAGTCAGTTACTACAAAAATATGTCCCAGGCAAAAATAATTTACAAATTATTATAAATGTTAAAATGTAAAACTTTGAGATATATTTTGTTAAATGTTGTTTATTATATACATTGTACTTATAGTTTTGATGTTTCTTTTTTCCCCCGGTTTTTGTGTGCGTCGAATATTTGCAAAACATCGGAAGCGCAGCCCCAGAAGAGTGTGAGACCACTGCCACCTAAAAAAAAAATTATAACTTACTAGCTGACGCCGTGCGGTTTTATCCGCGTGGTTCCCGTTCTCGTAGGATTTCGAATAAAATATAACCTATAGCCTTCCTCGATAAATGAGCTATCTAACACTGAAATCATTTTTCAAATCGGATCAGTAGTTCCTGAGATTAGCGCGTTCAAACAAACAAACGAACTTCAGCTTTATAATATTAGTATAGACTAGCAGACGCCGCACGGTTTCACCCGTATAGTTCCCGTTCCCGTAGGAACTAGGAATACGGGGATAAAATATAGCATATAGCACCCGGAGAAAGTGTAGGTAACTTAACAACAGTGAAAGAATTTTTCAAATCGGTTCAGTTGTATCGAAGCCTATATACAATGCAAACAAGCAAACAATCCAATCAAATCTATCATCTTTACTATATTAGTATAGAAGAAGGTATAGATAAAACCTCATTAAATCAGAAGGTTGTAAAACAGGTTGATCGTTTGTATGGATTGTCCTTCATTTTTCAAATTACATTTGAAGTTAAAGTTTTTTAATATAACTCGTTCATGTTTCGAGTTGCCTACGTAAGATTTTGTAATATGATCAGTGGGCTGTTTGTTATAAAACATGCGAAAGGGACGGGGTGAAAAAGGGGTTGAATGTTTACATCGAGTTTTACGCGGACGAAGTCACAGGTATCCACTAGTTATAAACAAAAGTCATTATAGCTTGGCAAATTCTTTCGTAGCGCAGGCCGGGGGGAGTGTAGCGATGAATGAAAAACCCACGACTGATGCACCTCACTTCCCCGCACGCATTATTTCACACCCGCGCAGTCTTTCCCCCCGTCGCCCGCATATCAAGCTATAGTAAAACATATTGTAAGTACCATGTCCATAGTTGTGTATGTACAGTTTCCCGCGTCTCTGCTCGCCCTCCAGCCGCACTCGCTCGCGCCCCGGTCGCAGCCCCACCCACTCGCCGAGCAACTTTGCATTCTGTAAAACATGTTTTATTGATGATAATAATAATAATAATTCATTTATTCATGAGAAAGTACAGAAGGTTTACAGAACAAGCTATAGACATACATACTTTCTACCTTGACAGGTGTCCCAGGCAAAGATTTTATACTATTAGACATGTCACTAGCGCGTCGAAACTGAGGCGAACAAAAGTGGCTAATTGTCTTCATTTAAGTTATTTAAACAAATAATACCTAAATATTGTCTACAATGTCGAGATACTTTTTGCGGTGAATTTGTAGGCACTTAACATATCTAATACAGTTTGTTTCATGTAGGATGGTGCGGGTGACAGTTCGTTTCACTCTTGAAAGTTTGCCGGGATTCACGATAATAGTATACGTTTTATGAACGTGATACAGTCGACTGTCACCGTACCTATGCTATCTGAAAAACACTTTAGTATAAAATCGTTGGCCCCAAGGCATTTTATAATCAACACTCCGGATAATTGAAATGAAAAATACCTACAATATATAATATTATATAACGTAACGTTATATTAGAATTTTGGTCTAAGATTTGGCATTAGAGTTTTTTTTTATTCTTTACAAGTTAGCCCTTAATCTCACCTGATGGTAGGTAAGTGATGATGCAATCTAAGATGGAAGCGGACTAACTTGTCAGGAGGAGGATGAAATCCAAACGCCTTTCGGTTTTTACACGACATCGTACCGGTTACTAAATCGCTTGGCGGTACGTCTTTGTCGGTAGAGTGGTAACTAGCCATGGCCGAAGCCTCCCACCAGCCAAACCTGGACGTATTAAAAAAACCTCAATCGGACCACCTCCATCTTGTGAATCCACCGCGGATACCACTGCGCCTCGAAGATCCTTTAAAATATATAATATAGGTACCCTCATCTGTTACGATAGTCAAATGAGTAAGGATTTAGTTTCCAATAGAAAAATCCTAAAGTATCCATTTTGCCTTTTATTGAACTTTTTCCTTAATAGGCTTCAATTCCCCCCGTCTCCCGTATATCACGTACCTTCAACCCCGGCATCAGCTCGGCGCAGCCGTTGAGAACGAAGTCTGTGTCCTCGTCGACAATATTCTTGTTGAAATCGTTGATCTGATGTGTGCCGCCCAACACGCAGTTATAAGCACTGGCAATATTACTTGTTATTTAGGACTACCTTCTCTATGCTCTATGCCATAGAGAAGAGAGAAGAGAAGAGAATCGACGACAGGCCCAGCTTTACCATAGAGTCTATGGTAAAGCTGGGCCTGTCGTCGATTCTCTTTCTACGATCGCAAACGCTTCGATAAATGGAAATGACACGTGATCAAGTTATCGATTGGATCTGTCATCCCCGTACATTTTGTTAGTTTTCCAAGAGTTAGCGTTTGTAGAAAGAGCCCTTTGTTTTTCAACAGAAGTCGGTTCGATTCCCAGCTCGGATCAATTTATCTAAACTAATATTTTATAGAGAAAAGATTTGATTGTTTATTTGTTTACATTGAATAGGCTCTGAAACTACTAAACCGATTTGAAAAAATCTTTTACTGTTGGGAAGCTATACTATCCCCGAGTGCTATAGGCTATATTTTGTCCCCGTATTCCTACGAGAATGGAAACCAAACCGGCATGGTTACTATAGCTTGACAACTTCGTTCATAACACTCCCGATGTTTCGCGCGGGGCGAGGGGCGTGTAGCGATGAATGAAAAACCCACGACTGATGCACGTCACTTCCCCGCACGCACGATTTCCCACCCGCGCAGTCTTTCCCCCCGTCGCCCGCATATCGTGGGACTGTTATCAACGGACTTGACTATAAGCTTTGGCCATGCCATGACTAGTTAAATCCTTTTGTAAACTATAAATTTGTAATTAAATCTTTATCTATATTAATATTATAAAGCTGAAGAATTTGTTTGTTTGTTTGATTGAATGCGCTAACCTCAGGAACTACTGGTCCGATTTGAAAAATTATTTCAGTCTTAGATAGCCCATTTATCGAGGAAGGCTATATATTATCCCCGTATTCCTACGGGAACGGGAACCACGCGGGTGAAAGCGCGCGGCGTCTTCTAGTCATTTCTAAAACAGGGGTCTATTATGTTCGAAGTTTTGCAAACACTGTGCAATTGGATTCCTGCTTATAATGACCCTACGTACGGAACTCTCGATGGGCGAGACCGACTCGCACTTGTCCGGTTCTTTTATTAAGAAAACTTGCATACAACTTACTTTGGCAAAATATAATTTCCGGAGTCTTCGTCTATCAGAGCATTGGTAACCCATGGCGCTATCACCTGGAAAATACAATAACACTCTGTTTTTTCTGTTAACGGTCTTCTAGACGGTCAGGCCTCCTACTTTTAGGAGAGGGGATCTGGAGCTTAGCACCACCACGCTCTTTCAATGCGGGTCGGCAAACTTGGGAGATACCTCAGGGAAATGTTCACCAGCCAATACAATGTCGGCCCCGGGAACCCAAGTATGTCCCCATATAAAAGTAAATGGAGATGATAATATGATGTATAAATAAGGATCTGGTTAAATAATTGGCCTAATAAGAGTACGTATCTTGAAGAAAACAACATTTATCTCAAAAAGTTCGCCGGTGAACCAAAGCGGCGAAGTAACATTTGAAGCTGTATTATTTTTTCTGTAACCAACAAGCTGAACAAACAAACCAATTATAAGTCTTCAAAAATGTCGTAGGTAATACTCATGGCTGTATGGTCAACGATCTTTGCTTGTCCCGCTGGGGATTAAGGATGAATTAAAAATGTTGTAGTGTAGTGATGCAAGTAGTGATCCCAATATTATTAGTAGAATTATCAAGATTTTTTAGTAAATTGCCGGGCCGATAGGGTAGGTCAGGACCGAGGTTGGGCATTTTCATTAAAAATCAAATTGTTAATGACTAGCTGACGCTGCGCGGTTTCACCCGCGTGGTTGCCGTTCCCGTAGCACGGTAATACGGAGATAATATATAGCCTATAGCCTTCCTCAATCAATTAGCTATCTAACACTGAAAGAATTTTTAAAATCGGACCAGTAGTTCCTGAAATTTGCGCGTTCAATCAAACAAACAAACAAACTCTTCAGCTTCCTAATATTAGTATAGATAACAACATTCGACCTTGGCTACTCAATAACTTTAATACGACTTAACGATTTCATTCATCTTTGCTTTTCATGCTTTCTATTTATATTTTCTAGAAGGTTCTTACGGGAATAAAAATTAAATACGTCGCCCAGAAAATTTGAAAATTTCGGAAAACTCAACGTTTATTGTTTGTTGTGTGTGTTACTCTATAGCGGAGTGACTCAACGGTTGAATGGATTTGTATGAATTGACACCATTACAGATAAAATTCTGCTAAAGCACATAAGTAGGCTTCTTCATATCCAGATATTCACACGGGAATGACATTCTACGAGCACAAAACAGCGAATTAAAATTGAAAAAAATACGAACCCGCGCTATTTGACCTCTTATGGGTATAACCTTGTCATCAGGCACCACGTGCCTGGCGCCTAGCCCCAGACAGTTGACCACGACGTCGAAGTCATCAAGTATCTCATCATGTAGCGATACTATCCTATGCTGAAGCGTTTGACCGTTGGCCGCCTTGAACCGTTGGTATAAATGTGCTAGCATCGCTGGTGGGTACACCATGAATGTTGTGAATGTACGACCGGCTCTGAAATTGGAATTATTAATACTTATTTAATTCAGTGACGTAACTAGAAGAACTGATGACCCCCTCCGACCCATTGAATTACTATGTACTACGCAGTATATAATAATTCAATGCTCCGACCCCAAAAGCTGTGAGCTTAGACTGCATTAGACTTGAAAAACAGCGTGATCTGAAAACACGCGACAAATTGAAAAAATCTGCATGTAGTCTCACTAAATTATTTGTAGCCTCAATCAGTTGAGAAAAAAAAAAGATTCACATACATAGCTAGTAGGCAAAAAAACTCAAACTCAACAGCGCACTCAAAAGCGACCAGTCTTCGCAGTAGCAGAGCATATACGGTGCGCCCATGTTTTGTATGATTATTAAATAATTAAAGAGAATTTTTAAAGTTCTTAATACTTTATGTATTATATTTACACGCAGATTACATATAGAACAGCCCACAACTCGCCGGCGTCTATACAACTCGTACATGGGCAGCAGGCATATGTCCAATCTACATACAAATGCTTACTCGCATTATCTGACAGAGTAGGTACCTATACCTAGCTACAGGCTACATTATAATCGAGTTCTCCAGATGGCTAATGGCCAATTCGTGGTACCCAAGCACGCAGTGCGCCCACCGCGTCGTTTAAGCTGCTCGTATATCGACAGGAGACACATATTGTGGGCGCCTGTCCAACAAAGTTACAAATGCTTACACGTATCTGACAGAGTACAGTGCGCTCAAGTACTCCAGCTGGCTGGCTTCTAACTCGCGGTAGCCGAGCACGCGGCGCGCCCACGACGCATCGGGCAGCGTACGGTGGTGCCTGTACAGCTCGTACATGGGCAGAAGGCACAGGTCGTGGGCGCCTGTCCGCCAGCGCCCGAGGAGGTACTCGTATGTATCGCCGCCCCATTTGCTGGGAAAACCATTGGTCTAAGCATAGAAATAGAAATGTAGTTTCTTGTTCTGTGGGTCTAACACTAACAGTGGAATTTATAGACGTTGCAGGGGCACCCCTAGGAGACCATTCACGCGCTGAGCGTCAAATTTTCAAACGCATAGAGTTTAAATTCGAAACTCAAAGGGTGAACAATCCCCTGAGGGCACCCCCACAACGTCTATGAATTCCACTGTAAGTTAGCATGTGATGTCCGGATCTACGTCTGTTTGTTTTTTATATTTAAGCTTTTCGTTGATCAACTATCCGATCGCGTAGTGGATTAAGATGAAAGAGGTTAGTAAATTTGGAATCCACGAGCTTTCATGTCAAAGGAGTGGCGGTAGGCTATTTCGGCATGGCTCTCTTAATCTATACTAATATTATAAAGAGGTAAAGTTTGTAAGTTTGTAAGTTTGTAAGTTTGTAACAATTCTTTGAAATGGGGTAATCTTCGGAACTACTGGTCCGATTTTAAAAATTCTTTCACCAGTAGATTGCTACGTTATCGGGGAGTGCTATAGGCTATATTTTATATTTCTATCATATTTAACTACTGAGTTATCGCGGGTTTTCTCTTACAGGTCGGACTGAAAAACTTACTTATTCGCATGCGCTGCCTCAACCATTGCGTATAACTGAAATAAATGTATGGAGGCTTTTTGAACCTTTAAAAGTTCTACAAAAAAGTCCGCGACACCATATATCTATCTTTTATATTTTAGCAGATATAGTACTTTTAGTACTTTAATAAATTATTTAAATTTTAAACTAAGGTTTACGTCATTATTTACACAACTAAATTTAAATCCTTATCAAAATAAATTATTTAATAATCACAAGGATATTATAGAGATAAGATTTGCCCTTTACAGTATGTTAATTAGTTATATAGTTTCGGAGATAATACAAAATTTCTGTAAGTCGCAGAAATGCCGCTATATGACGCCCCGCGGTTTCAATTACGTGGTTCCCGTTCCCGTGTGAATATGAGGACCAAACATAGCCTATGACACTCGCAAATAATGTAGCTTTCTATTGGTAAAAAAAATTTTCAAATCGGTCCAGTAGATCCAGAGATTACCCCCGACAACCACACAAACTTTACCTCTTTATAGTATTAGCATAGAAGTCGCTTGGGAAATTATATACTTTTGGTCATTGCACCACGCACAAAAGGCTAGACCAATTTCGCTGAGGGTAGGGATAGGATAGGGGTAGGGAAGGGGTAGGATTGAGGTAGGGTAGGGGTAATTTAGGGAAAGTGTAGGGTAGGGTAGGGTAGGGTACGGATAAGGTAGGGGTAGTGTAGGATAGGGGCAAGGTAGAGGTAGGGGAAGGATATGAAACGTATAGGGTAGGGGAGGAGTAGGATAGGGGTAGGGTAGGGTAAGGTAGGGTAGGGGTAGGGTACGGGTAGGGTAGGGTTAGGGTAGGGGTAAGGTAGGGGTAGGGAAGGGTTAGGGTTAGCGGTAGGGTAGGAGTAAGGTAGGGGTAGATTAGGAGTAGGGTAGGATAGGGTATGGATAGGTTACGGGTAGGGTTAGGGTAGGGGTAAGGTAGGGGGAGGGTAGGGTTAGCGTTAGCGGTAGGGTAGGAGTAAGGTAGGGGTAGGGTAGGGTTGGGTAGGTTTACGAGCAGGGTAAGGTAGAGGTAGATAAGTTTACATCAATTTTTACGCGGACGAAGTCGCGGGCGTCCGCTAGTGACATAATAAAAAGGGCTCTTGCCACCATAAATATTCCTGCGCTAATCGAGCCGTTAGGCATCAGTCGGGATGATGGTAAGAGACCTGATGGATTGACGCTGGTTCCCTGGGAAATGGGGCGGGCCCTAATGTGGGACGCTACATGCGTCGACACATTAGCACCGTGTCATATCAGGGAGATAGAATCAAGACCGGGAGCCGCAGCAGAAAAAGCTGAAACCGGTAAGTGGCTCAAGTATGCCTCTCCGACAGAGAGTTACATATTTGTACCTTTTGCCGTGGAGACCCTTGGGCCATGGAGTCGCAGTGCCATAAAATTTTTCCGTACCATTTTACCGCGGCTTGTTGCCTCGACTGGTGACAGAAGGGCTGGCTCATTTTTTGCGCAAAGGATTAACCTGGCTGTCCAGCGCGGAAATGCAGCCAGTATTCTTGCCACCGTTCCACGTGGGCATGATTTGTATAGTTATTAGGATAAGTTAGCTTAAGTTCCTTATTGTATTCTTTTTTTAAATAATAAGATTAAAATGTAATATTATCACAATACGGTAGATTTTACATTGTAACTGATATGATTATGATGATGCTTTGTCCTCACCACAAAAGTTCCTGAGGAGTGTCCCCGCAGAGGTACGGGTACCAGAAACCACCAGAGCCGTCGCCTGTCGTGTTCGGCGTGAACTCTGAAGCTATTATCACTACCTAGAAAATATGAAAGAAATCGAATGGTGAAGTGCTCTATGCACTGGCTACCACAGATTAATCAATAATAGGCAGATGGAGCGTACGGTACACGACGGTGTCGTAGCCGCTCTAAATAAAAAATTCAAAAACTAATACATTCTCGTGTCAGTACGACACGAAGCATCGCATCCGCAGTAACTTTCAATATTATACAAGAAAAATGGCGTCTTATGTTTTCAAATATTTTAAAAGCTGGCAAATTTTTATAAATGGACGAATTTGACGCTTTAAAACTGCTTTTGATATACATAAAATAAACTTTTTTTTATTTTTTGAAAATCACACGCATACGCGTGAGCGTCGTGCATCGTGCATCAGTGTAGCTCGGTAAAAATATTGTCACTAACTCTTTTCGCTCTCTATATCAATTTAATTAAAATATTATAATATAGCCTGCTTGTCCGTACTTATTTGGATTTGCAATATATTACTATGAAGAATCATAACCGATATGACTTGTTTTAATTAATATAGAACGGATAAGATATAATAAAATCAAACAACGGAAGGGATAAGGGAATTTCGTTAATAAAGGAAATACAAATTCTATGGTAATTCCGTATTACTACAATTTTATTTTTGCTTAAAGTTTCATTTCATACAATGATAATTTTATTCTATGGATCGGTTACGTCCCAACGCAAAATGATCCGATTAATAGACTACAAAACTGAGCGCAAACATGCACAATTTTTGTTTTTAATTCCATTATTTATTTATGTATTTATAGTTTTTACACTTACTGAACACACAACTCGATATTTTAGACGATACTTAGGTATTATTGGTTTAAATAACGTTCGTTGTTGACAACAAACTAACATTGAGATGTGGATATTTCCTCTTTTGAGCGCCTCATTTTTCATGACCTAGTAACACATCTAACAGTATTTAACATCATTGATTTCATAAGTGAAACTCGGTTTCACTATAAATGTTTATATGGCCATTCAAATAGTTTGATAGTGAAAATGATGATGTAACGCATTATTAAAATTTGCCAAAAAACTGAATCTTACGCTGACATCTGGATATTTTTCTTTAATTTTCACAGCACAAGCTAAACCGTTAATACCGGCGCCTAGTACGGCGACTTTAGTCATTGTATTTATGTGACTTTAATTAATACAATATCTAATGTAACGTGCACAGTGTATCTACCTATCACGTCAGACCGAATTCTGCTGATGATTTGAATATAGGTACTCTTACTTATTAATCGTACATACTAAAGCCTGCAATGATCACACATGCCACTAGTGATTGAAATGAGCATGTTGAGAATGAAATGGATGTGTGGTGTGACATGAATAGATAAAATACGGAATGAGTCTAAAAAAGGAAGTCTGAAAGGGGCGCCGATGACAGAAAAATTGAGGAGTAAAGGAGGTTAGCTTGGTATGGACGTGTATTTCGGAGGGATGAAAGTTTCAAGTGGAAGGACACAAGGAAGGCCAAAGAAGAGATGGTTGGAGTGTGGGAAAGAGACGTGTGTGTGAAGGGAGAGGATGATGAGTTGACGAGTAATAGAGACGAATGGAGATGATTTCATATTTCCTTACCAAACTACGAATGATATTAACCATTATTAACTATCATACCTACGTGATGGAAGTGACTATTTCGTTTAATTTTATCGTAAGTAGATATATTTGTATATATGACACTTTTCATTCATTAAACAGATGTGTGGAAGTCGTTTCTAATATGATTCATAAAATACATTTTATAATTCCCAATCCTTTTTTTTTTTTTTTTTTTTTTTTTTTTTTTTTTTTTTTTTTTTTTTTTTTTTTTTTTTTTTTTTTTTTTACTATTTCCAAGTTAGCCCTTGACTACAATCTCACCTGATGGTAAGTGATGATGCAGTCTAAGATGGAAGCGGGCTAACTTGTTAGGAGGAGGATGAAAATCCTAGAAATATGCTGTGTCCCAAAGTCGATCAAAGGTGGCTAATTGTCTTAATTTCATTTAGTCGCATAGTAA
The DNA here is from genome assembly GCF_947172395.1 of Bicyclus anynana. Taxonomy (NCBI): domain Eukaryota; kingdom Metazoa; phylum Arthropoda; class Insecta; order Lepidoptera; family Nymphalidae; genus Bicyclus; species Bicyclus anynana. Next base: position 15,782,617 of record NC_069099.1, read on the forward strand.
ACAACGAAAGTTATTTATATAGTTTCTCATAGGTACCTATGGTAGGAGCATATATTGATAGACTTTCCAGTTTCAAAAAATGAGGGATGTCTGGCTAGCTCAGTCTCTCATTTTGGTATCTGCATTCCGTTATCAATGTTTATATGAACCAAAGGTCGTGTAAAGCAATTAATTATATGCTAACATAGCTTAACTGACCATTGCAGATACAATCTTTACGACGTCTCCGAACATCGAGCGTTAAGCGCAATACAAAGTTTGAAGTATCGCCGGTTACGCAGCGGCGCGGCGGCAGGGCATCACTCCGCGTACGTTAGGCTATTGATTTTAGCGTAGGTACTTTATGTATGACTTGTGCGTATTATTTCGCCCACACCCGCTCCTTATTTTGGAGACGTCATAAGGATTGCATCCGACATAAGTGAACGCTGTTACACTTCGGGTTACAAGTCAACTTAATATTTGGTTCCTCAGTTCAATTGCTCACGTACATAATGTCACTTGAATCACTCGTCGAGCTATGTCGAGATATTGTTTCTCTTTCTTCTAAAAAATCTCAGTAATAGTCCCAGAACCTAGAACTTCTTTGTTCACTGCTATCTCACCGTTATTTTACTAAACCTACCTACATATTTTTATCGTTCTTATATTCTATTAGCAGTCGCCCGCGACCTTCGTCTCTGCTCCTATTGATCGTAGCGTGATGAAAAGTATACTTTAACCTACATGACAGGAGTATGAAGAATAATTGTACCGAATTTCGTTAAAATCCGTCGAGTAGTTTTTGTTTCTATATCGAACATACAGGTTGACAAACAGACAAAAATTTTACTGATTGCTTTTTTTGACATCGATCACTAATCACCTTCTGATAGTTATTTTGGAAATAAATTTCATGACCTCTCTATTTGTTTTCCTGAAATCGCAGACCAATAATATCTAAATCTAATAATCTAAATGGTGTAATATATTTTTTGATCTAACATTCTAAATAGTCAAAGTTTTAAATATTATCGTTAAGTATTTTATAAAATAAAAATTATCTTTGAAAATACAAAATAAAAATACGAACGATATTAAAACTGTAACCACCTAGCTTCTAAACGTTTTATTGGACGATTAAGTAATGTCACTGTCTATATTTGACAGTGGCAGTAGTGGGTGACGGACACCTGCCACTGTCAATTGTCAACTGTCAATGTCAACTGTCAAGAGCAAAGCCAAATGTGCCCCCCCGGCCCCCCGGGCCAAAACAATTTTTTCTTAACTTCTTGAGTTGATTTCTTAAAAAATACATTTGATTTACATTTTACAAGCAAACAATTTGTCTATTCGTTTAAAGATTTTAAAAGTTACAATTGTGAGATTGTAGCAGATATTTTTTATTAAATAAAAGACATGAAGTAAATATACATTCGTGAGTGGTGGAATCCAGTCTGTTATTATTATTTATTGTCTTTTTAATTAATCCTATGTGTTTTAGGTTAACGGTAGACGGTTTGTTGGTTTACTTCCCCTACGATTACATTTACCCGGAGCAGTATGCTTATATGCTGGAGTTGAAACGTGCTCTCGACGCTAAGGTTAGTGTTTACCGGTTCATACTCAGCGCCGGACCGAGGTAAATTTTAGAATGGAGCGAGATCCAATTATGGCGCCTTTCGCGCACGTAAATACATCACATAAATTTCTTTTCGATCTTGTCTTTACCATTTCGGCGCCCCCTAGGATTTGGCGCCTGGAGCGACCGCTCCTTTCGCCGTATGGACGGTCCGGCCCTGTTCATACTATTAAAACTTATAAGCCGACGCTCGGCGTTTCCGTTTTAGTGAGATTAAGGGGATAAAATATAGCCTATGACACTTATAAATAATTTGGTTTTAATTGTAAAAGATTTTCCAAATAGATTCAGTACAATACCACTAACTTTACTTCTATAGAATATTAGGATAGATTGGACATTCTTAATTTTATGTATTAAATGTAGTATTTTTTGCCATGATAGGTTTTTATAATATCTGTACAATGATTCTTATGAAGAAAAAGTCTTTCTTATTAGTGACTCTTTGGATTACAGAAGAAATAACTTGTTTCCTCAGTGTTGGTTCCATAATCAACAATTAATCCTTATAGTTTTGCCATGTATGTCTGTCTGTCTGCAATTTAGATTGTGGATTATTAGTCCTAGAAATCTGTTTAGGATGAGTATTTACATTAAAAAAAGCCGGTGAAATTGTAGGCATTTGCACTTCAACTTTTTTTTATTCTTTACATTAGCCCTTGACTCTAATCTCACCTGATGTTAAGTGATGATGCAATCTAAGATGGAAGTGGGCTAACTTGTAATCAGGAGGATGGACATCCACACCCCTTTCGGTTTCTACACAACATTGTACCGGTATGCTAAATTGTTTGGTGGTAACTAGCCACGGCTGAACCCTCCCACCAGCCAGACCTGGACCAATTAAGAAAACGTCAATCGATCCAGTTAGGGATCAAACCCAGGACCTCAGTCTTGTAATACCACTGCACCACTGAGTCCGTCCACTGTTTCGGATCTTTTGTACTTGACCCTTTATCATCTTATTTAGTGTTAAGAATCAATGAATACCCAAACCAATAAATCTGTATTTAATATTTTAACTGTCATGACATGGTTTTTTTAATGAAAGAAAAAACTTCATTATTCTAGGGACATGGCCTGCTGGAGATGCCTTCGGGAACCGGCAAGACCATATCACTGCTGTCACTCATTGTGGCCTATATGATACAGAACCCACACCATGTCAGGTATTATGGCTTTCATATCTTATTATATACTTATTTAAAAAAATAATTATTAAAGCACACTAATATTATAAAGGTGAAAGTTTAGGTGTGTGAGTGTGTATGTATGTTGGTTTCTCCTTTACGCTGCAGCTACTGAAGCAATTTGGCTGAAATGTTGAATGGAAATAGTTTTACTCTGGACTAACAAACAGGCTACTTTTCTACCCTGTAAAAGCCATTTTTAACTTAAAAAATCTCCAAAATATACAGTTTAATTACTGCAGAAGGTTTGTATGAATGTTTATTACTCTTTCACACCAAAATTACTGAACTGACTTAGTTAAAATTGGAAATGAAGACCTATACCTTAAATTATCTTATAGAATACTTTTTATCCCTTTAAAAATCTATGGTTCCTGAGAGATTTGTAAATTTCACGTTGACAAAGTTGCGATCATCTGCTAGTTATTGTTCTAATTTTGTTACAGAAAATTGATTTACTGTTCACGCACTGTGCCTGAGATAGAGAAAGTGTTGGAGGAATTAAAAAATCTGATCAAATACTATGAGAAGAGTCATGGCGAGAAGCCTAGTCTCACTGGAGTTGTTCTGAGCTCAAGGAAAAATCTATGTATACATCCAGAGGTACTGCATTGTCACTGTTCAAGTTTGTTTAGTGATAGCATGTTAGTAATAATTGGCCATAAGATTATTATAAAAAAACAGCCTTTAATCTTTGACTTTTTTTGGGCTGGTGGTAGGCTTCGGTCGTGGCTAGTTACCATCCTACCAACAAAGACATATCGCTAAGCGATTTAGCGTTACGGTACGAGGTCATGTAGAAACCAAAACAGGTGTGGATTTTTATCCTCTTCCTAACAAGTTAGTCTGTGTCCATCTTAGACTGCATCATTACTTACCATCAGGTGAGATTGTAGTAAGGGCTAACTTGTAAAAAAAAAAGACTGCTAAAACAACTAAAACATATATTATACTTAATATTTACTTACTTTATATGACACCAGAGCAGTCAGGTTGTCCTTTGACATAGAGACTATTCTACTCTGCTTGGTACCATTGTATGACCTCTTTGGACCATTTCTCTTTTCAGGATCTGACCACATGTCCCGTCCAGTGCCACTTCAGCTTTCACAGCAACTTCATAAGAATTTTGCAAGCAAATAAATTCAATGGATACAGGATATTCAGTTTTATATTGCTTTCGAGAAAAACCGTTCTGTGCGTTCAATATGCTCCTTTCCATCCCATGTTGGACATAACATAGTAGTATTAGTGTACTAGTGATACTGTAATAATTCCTGCACTAGTACTATTAATGTACTATCTATACTATTTATTATAAAGAGGTAAGGTTTGTGAGGGGTAATCTCTGTGTCTACTGAACCGATTAAAAATATTACCTATATAAAGTCACATTATCTGTGAGTGTCGTAAGCTATATTTTATCCCAGTATTCCAATGAATTCAAAAAATTATTAAAATTGGTTGGAAAATAGAAATAAATGCATTTAAGAACCGGCTGGATAGATATAATATGATGCAATAAGAAGCTCAACAATGTGGGCGCATCAGCGAAAGCTGCTTCTAACCTATACTAATAACAATATTACTATTAACAAACTTTGCTTTTTTATACCATTGGTTTAGATCTCAGACCAATTATAGAAGGACCTGTATCACACTCATAGTCACAAGCAAAATTGTCTGTCATTTTCTGAAGAAAACGAGCTTCGATTTGGTATATATCTTATACTAAACTAGAAGTTTTTGCCCGTTTTTTACACCTCCTTCAACTTCACAAAAACATTTTTAAGGAGCTCTTTAATCAACGAACACAATCACAACTATTTAGTATCGATGCTATAGAGACAGTTTTTGTAATCGCATTAGATCGTTGATCATATACTTTGACAAAAAAAGTAACGTCTAGGTCCAATACAATAATTGGTCTGAGGTTTAGATATATAGTTGAATATTATATTGTCAGGTATCCCGAGAGCGCGAGGGTAAGCTGGTGGATGGCAAGTGTCACTCTCTGACGGCCAGCTACATCCGGGAGCGACACGACCGGGACAACTCACAGCCTGTCTGTATGTACCCCCTGCTAAACTTGTCTCATATCATATCAACCGATAGACGTCCCCTGCAGGACATAGGCCTTTTGGACTTTAGGGACTTCTAAACATCACGGTCCTGAGCCATCCTGTGAATCCTTGCAACTCGCTTGATGTCGTCAGTCCACCTGGTGGGGGGTCGACTTCTGTTTTGTGAGCCCATTGCTACATCATAGAGCTATGTCGGTGACTTTTTTGTTCTTCTGCGGATCTCCTTAAAATTGTGTAATATGTAAAAACTTGTAGTCGAGTCGTTTACTTTTTATGTTGAATAGTCTATCTATCATGGAAAGCTATAGGCTATATAATATTGTGATAGAACTATCTATAAAAAATGTGGCAATAATATTCCTTTTGAGAGTGCTGGGTAAACGGTTAAAGATTTACACACAAATAGTGTATGACAAAATGGTTGCCCTTTAAACATTCTAAAATAAAGTGTGCAACAGGATATGACTGTCTTTTTATGGTTATCAAACATGTACTAAAATTATGCAAAGTTTTTTAAGGTTTTCCAGGTGGATAAAGAAGCGCGTTCGCTAGTATAATAATTGAATAGTAGTAAACATTCCATTATCCATTTCCCCTCGTATTACAAGGAAAGCCTGGCCAGGAAGTAAGCCATTATAATAGGCTGATAATAATGACGACAAATGTGAGCCGTGGTAGCTCAGTGGATATGACCATTTTCAAGTTCGAATCCAGTGTGGAGCCTATTAAGTAACATTAAATATCACGTGTCTGAAATAGTGAAGAAAATCATCGCCAAGAAACCTGTATACCAGAGAATTTTCTTAATTCTGTAGGACATAGGCCTTTTGTAAGGACTTCCAAACATCACGATACACTCGCTTGATGTCGTCAGTCCAACTGGTGGGGGGTCGGCCAACACTGCGCTTACTAGCGCGGGGTCGCCATCCCAGCACTTTGGGACCCCAACGTCCATCGGCTCTTCGAACTATGTACCCCGCCCATTGCCACTTCAGCTTCGCAACTCGTTGAGCTATGTCGGTGACTTTGGTTCTTCTGCGGATCTCCTCATTTCTGATCCGATCACGCAGAGATACTCCTAACATAGCTCGTTCCATCGCCCGCTGTGTGACTCTGATGAAGCCCATAGTTAGCGACCAAGTCTCGGAACCATAGGAATAGTAAGCCGAATACGGGTTGTTAATGAATGATGAAAGATGATTATTAGATATTGTTTTACCATTGTCAGGTCAGTTCTACGAGGGCTTCAACCGTGAAGGCAAGGAGTCCATGCTACCGTACGGCGTGTACACCATGGATGACCTCAAACAGTACGGCGCGGACAGGAACTGGTGTCCCTACTTCTTGTCCAGATTTGCGGTGAGTTACTTTGTGTTACCCTTGGGAATATGGGAAAAAAAAAATTAGATTGTGTTACTCACAGATAATGTAGCTTTCCATTAGTAAAATGATTTTTAAAATTGGTTAAATGGTTTAAGCATAATAGCCAAACAAACTGACATTTTCATTTATAATATTTGTTGATTTTGTTTTTGAAAAAATACAAACTTTATGAAATTTAGACATTTCATTCTTTAGAAAACAAATAAATAAATAAAAATAGTTTATTTCGTTAACATCAATCAGTAACAAATAATGAAAGGCTAGAGTTTTCTTTTAAGAGTTGTGCACTCCTGTGACAGAAGACTCCGCTCTTCCATAACAAGCGTAATACGTATAACGTCGTTATAATAAGGCCTGTTATATTACGTATTGCAGATAATCCACGCCGAGATCGTGGTGTACTCGTACCACTACCTGCTGGACCCGAAGATCGCGGAGGTGGTCTCCAAGGAGCTGCACAAGGAGGCGGTGGTGGTGTTCGACGAGGCGCACAACATAGACAACGTGTGCATAGACTCGCTCAGCGTCAAGCTCACGCGCCGCACCATAGACAAGAGCACGCAGGCGCTGCAGACCTTGGAGAAAGCTGTCGCACAGTCAGTATTGTTTTTACACGGCGTCCGTGGCGCAGTGGTATGCGCGGTGGATTTACAAAACGGAGGTCCTGGGTTCGATCCCCGGCTAGGCAGATTGAGATTTTCTTAATTGGTCCAGGTCTGGCTGGTGGGAGGCTTCGGCCGTGGCTAGTTAACACCCTACCGACAAAGACGTACCGCCAAGCGATTTAGCGTTCCGGTACGATGCCGTGTAGAAACCGAAAGGGGTGTGGATTTTCATCCTCCTCCTTACAAGTTAGCCCGCTTCCATCTATGACTACATCATCTTACCATCAGGTGAGATTGTAGTCAAGGGCTAACTTGTAAACAATAAAAAAAAACACTTAGACTAATTGCACATGGACTTGTACCCAATAAAATTGTGTAATTTTTTTGCCAATAAACTCATTCATCGAAAATATTTATTGACACAAACACACTAATATAAATTCAAAACGCAATACACACATGTGTATTTTTTACATAGACTAACAAACACATCGTAAATTTAATTTTAAGTTTTCGACTAATTTTCATCACCATTATTTTATAATATTAATACCTGAAATTTCGAAAGTGTTTGTAAACTAAGTCTAATTGAAATAAATGAATATTGACTATTGACGCCGCTTAGACTATCCACAGAATATTTGTAGCTATATCATAGGTTCTCAAAGTGAACCCGGATGTGGGCATTTGATACTTCAAAGTGTTGCCTTAATTTGACCCCAAAAAGAAAAGTAAATAAAACGGTTTAATAAATAATTGATTTGCAGGTTGAAGCAAGACGACGCGGAGCGGCTCACACATGAGTACGAGCAGATGGTTGAGGGACTGCGGGAAGCGGCCGCGGCGCGCGACACCGACATGATACTGGCCAACCCTGTGCTGCCTGACGAAGTGCTGAACGGTAAGATTGTGTTGCAGGGTGAGGCGAGACGACGCGGAGCGGCTCACACATGAGCACGAGCAGATGGTTGAGGGACTGCGGGAAGGGTTTTATGAAGAAGTTAATATATAATCTTTTTTAAAGAATATTTGCTATATCTGTTATAATATGCCCAATATTCCCATTCCCCTCCAACTAGTCGGGAAAGACTGTGCTAGGAGTGGGTACGACAATAGACCAACGGGGCGGGGATCGAACCACCACCTCTCGGTGATGAGTCCAACCGCTCTTACCGTTGAGCTATTGAGGCGTTTATTTTATAATAACTCAAAATCACTAAAAATAATTATTAAAATTCACAGTTCTTATAATATACCATTTAAAATTCATGGTTACTGACGGGATGTTCAGTTTTAAATTAGTCTCTGATAGGTATAGTCAAAATTGTTACGTTTTAACACGTTCGCTGTCACGTTCGATTTTTCTATTCTTTCCTCTGGTGCGGTACGAGGTTTTTTGACCTCGTAGTAAAACTTTATGTGGTGCGGTAATATAATTATAATAATAATTTATTTATTCATTAGAAAGCAGGTTTACAAAGATAGCTTATGATCAGCGCCGGACCGAGGTAAATTTTAGAATGGAGCGAGATCCAATTATGGCGCCTTTCCTGTTTGTTCCTAACGTTATATACTAGGGACGTTTGAAAAGTTCGTAGCCTAACGGGTATCGCAATGTCATAAATTTTTAACCGACTTCAAAAAAAGGAGGTTTCTCAATTCGACCGTTCGATTTCTATTCGATTCAAGTTGTTTAAATCATAAAGATTTTAACTGGATTTTCAGACACTTCTTTCAGATACGGCTTTAATTAACACAGCACTAACTTGGTACCGCCTTCGATCAGAAGGTAGCACATACGATGTTATGTTTCGCTTTTAATTTAATAGAAACTTTTTTATGATTTTGAGGTTGGTTGTTCTTTTTTATTTTTAATTTTTAAATTACCCTAATGTTAAAGCTACATTATTCAATATATAGCTATATTAATAGAATAAAATATCGTGCATTCATTTGTATTCGTTACGTTCCCTACGCGATCCCGTCAAACAAATCGTGACTACTCGTATTTTTTAACTTGAAAAAAATCGAGTATCTTAATCTTAACTTAATCACTGCAATGAAGAATTCGAAGAAGAAAGGTTTAGCAAAAAAAAAACATTAATGAAGTCATGTTAAAAACTGAAGGTAAATTAGGGCCTTCGTATATATCGTGAAAAAGTGAGTGACGAAATTCCAACGTGGTCGTAACAGCGTCGAAAATGACCAGGGTTATAGCGATAGACCGTCAACGTCGACCTCTGACGAAAAAATTCAAAAAAATTCTGACATGGTCATGTCTTATCGAAGATTGACTTTTATGAAGATAGCTGACACTATTGGCATGTCAACAGAAGGCAAACATCACATAATCGCCGTGGCTTCTTTGAGTTGAACAAATACGCGATCGACTGACGAATTTTCGCAACTGCTTGGAGTTGTTTGAGGCAGATACTTTTTTGTATGTTTTGTGACCATGGTTAAAACCTGAGTATATTACTTTACTTCAGAAAAAAAAGTACAGTCTAAAAAGTGGACACGACCAGGATCCAATGTTCCAAAAAGGCAGAAGCGGTTTTGCGTGTTGGAAAAGTAATGGCCTCAGTTTTTTGAGACTAAAAAAGACGTAAATATGAACTCTGCTTAATAGTGAAATTTGCTGCGATATTTTAGAGGACAAATTAAAGAAAAATGGCCATGGTCATTGAGAAGAAAAGTTTTGTTTCATCAGGATAATTTGTGAGTTCACACGTTTGTCAAAAGCATAGCAGAAATTCATCAGTATAATTTAGAATTCTTACCTTACCCCCATATTCATATGATCTAGTCTCGTTTCCATCAGACTTTTATCTATTTACGAAGCTAGAATAAACACTTAACGAGTTCAAAATTTTTATAAAAGAGGTCTATGCATTTTCTAAGAGTTTAAAGAAAAAAAATAGCTGGTATAGAAATGTTTCCAGGCCAACAAAAGTGTATTGAGCTCTAAATAAAGTTGAAAAATAAATTAACTAAAAAATTATATCTTTGTATTTGGTTTACTTAGGCTACGAACTTATGGAACGCGAAGATTTTGACAATACTCAGACCAATTGAAAATCAGGCACAATACCGTCTCTCGATCACGTAGTGCCCGAGTACAATCATCACCCTAGCGCCCCCTAGTACCTATAGAACCCGCGCGGCGAGTGGCGCTTGGGCACCCCTGAGATCGCGGCACCCGGGTGTAACGCACCCCATGCACTATAGGTAAAGACTCTAGCTCACGTAGCGCCCGGGTACAATCGTCACCCTAGCACCCCCTAGTACCTATAGAACCCGCGCGGCGAGTGGCGCTTGGGCGCCCCTGAGATCGCGACACCCGGGTGTAACACACCCCCTGTACTATAGGTAAAGACTTTCTAGCTCACGTAGCGCCCTGGTGCAATCATCACCCTAGCGCCCTCTATTACCTGTATATACCCAGGTTAAAATCAACGCACTCCCTGCACCATAGGTAAAGAAAGACGCCTCTATTAGAAGTAAATTCGCGCACGTCGCGTTCATCTCTTTGCTTTAAATATAGACGATCGAAAAGAAATAAATTTCTTTTCGATCTTGTCTTTACCATTTCGGCGCCCCCTAGGATATGGCGCCTGGAGCGACCGCTCCGTTCGCCGTATGGACGGTCCGGCCCTGCTTATGATATAATTAAGACCCTGATATTTTCTACCAATGATTTGGTGTATGAAAAATTTAAATAGACTATATACCTATAGGTATGAGGTGCAATGACCTCGTTACTCTTGAATACGCTAGATATACGAGGTCAGTTGACCTCGTACCGCAGCGAACGTGTTTAACTATTTTTGTAATTGTTTCAGAGGTTGTTCCTGGCAACATCCGTAACGCGGAACACTTCCTGGGCTTCCTGAAGCGTTTCATCGAATACTTGAAGACCAGATTACGAATACAGCACGTGGTGCAAGAATCTCCCGCAGGTAACACTTTTCTGTGTTCTTTTAATAGTGATTCATGGATACTTTATCAATCAATTGTTTTTAAATACTTCTTCCCAACTTTGGTGAGTAATCGCTTACTTCTGATAAAATGGAAAGCTCTTTTTTTTAGTCTCTCATAATTCCTGCAATCTGTCGTGAGACATTTAGCTGGACTTTAAGTATTTATATTAAGGCGTCAAGTTAGTCAAGCCAACACGAGCGGGGAAGGGGAGCGTTTACATGTTGTAAAAGGATCCTTTAACCCTGCTACTAGCGGTTGCCAGTCCGTAATTCCGCTCGTGCTTAACTACCTGCCATATGATAGTTAATCCTGGTTTACAGCTGATAGTATCAGCGCTATACTTGATCAATATTGTAGTTAGAGGGTAGAACGGTAGTAATAAGTTAAGCGATCGATTCGGTGATAGTGTTACTTTGTATATTTTGCCATCCCTGACATATATCGTAGAACCTAGTCGAGACATACCACAATATCCCGACTTTTAGTTCGTGTGATTTAGTATACCTCCTATAATTAGAAGTAGAATTTAGTCATTTCCCCGTTAAATATATTGTGATATGTGGCAAAAGTTTCTATTTATCTTTGGCGCTAGTCTCAATGCTTGCTTTAATTACTTGGAAATAAGACGCCCGTAGGTTATAACATAATGTATTCCAATAATTAATAGTACATAATAAACGTATCACGAAATGGAGGCGATGAAATGATAATTCTGGCTGTTGTTCGAACCGCTTGTGTGAAGATCTGAATTGGTAATGGCCGGCCCGATCCTCCTCTGCGCGCACGTTTGATGCGCAGCCAGGCAGAATCGTGTTGTAAATTCGATGTATTATGTATGGCTCAGTTCAGAAAGGGCGAATTCGCCGCGATTCTCTCGCGCGACCGTTGCGTCCAGAAGGCGCGTACCAACGCGCGAGCATTTGGGGAGGAATTCAGTACGAAACATGTGGTTAAACGTGCACTCGCTCTAGAGTTCGCGCGTTAACTGGACGCAACAAGGCGTCCCTAGTGTCTCGACTCGCGCGCAATACGGGGATCACGCGCGAGTCGAGAGTCTGGCGTACTTGCGATTTACGCGCGTATTTTGAATTCACGCGATGCTTGTGGACGCGATGTATTGATGTCTAGTACTTCGACAACGCGCGTATGAATTCGCACGATACATTTCGCGACGAATTCGTCCCGTCTGGACAAGGTCTAAAGCGAACTCCTTGGCTCACCACACCCCTGTCTCTGCGCAGGTTTTCTCAAAGACGTGGCAGCGCGCGTGTGCATCGAGCGCAAGCCGCTGCGCTTCTGCGCCACGCGGCTGTCGTCGCTGCTGCGCACGCTGCAGATCCCCGACCCGTCCAACTTCGGCGCGCTCACGCTGGTGGCGCACCTGGCCACGCTCGTGGCCACCTACACCAAGGGCTTCGTCGTCATCGTGGAGCCCTACGACGACCGCACGCCCACCGTCTCCAACCCTATACTGCACTTCTCGTCAGTTATCCTTTCTTACTTTTTTTTTTAAAGAATATTTGCCGTATCTTTTTTTTTTAATATGACCAATATTCCCATTCCCCTCAAACTAGTCGGGAAAGACTGTGTTAGGAGTGGCTACGACAATAGACCAACGGGGCGGGGATGAGTCTGACCGCTCTTACCGAGATATTGAGGCTTAAGTGGAATTACGTAGATTTATTTTTTGTAATTTTTTGCATTTTAACCAGTCCTCAAGTAGTGACATTTTGTCAAATAATAATTTGCCTTATGTTCAAGTATAGCATTGTCCGTCATTCGGTCCTACTCAAGTCATGTCACAGTTTAGTAAGGCGAAGGCAACCAAAATTTCTGGTAAATTCCACCGAGAAAATAGAATTGTTCGCTTAAAACACTCTTGCCCAACTTTCACTTCACTTGTGCGCCTTTACAGAACTATATTGACTGAAATGCATTCTACTTTGTGCTTTGAGCTTCATGTGATTCATTAGATTTTCCCACTAAATTCTCCCTTTCTTCCTTTCGAAAACGAACTTATTGTAGATAACACAACTTAAAAAAACACAGCGCCATCTATGCGCCTCAGGCACAACTGCATCGCAGTATACAAAAAGGGATTGTTTCAAAGTTCTCTAAGAGCACCATCTACTGGTAGTTTATCGAAACAAACTCTGTTCCACTGTACTGGTAGATGGCAATACGCATCACACTTCTTGTGAGTCCACCTCTGCTCACTTTCACAACAATAGACCCATAGAAAGATGCAGGAGTCAACTCCGACTTTGTCTAACGCCCATTAAGGCATTAAGAGTAGTGGAAGATTTAAGGCGCTATCTTATTTTGGTGAAAGCGAAGACATTTTGCAAAGATTAAATTATGTATAGAAAGTTGAAATTCTTTTACTGATACATCTAAATTTCCTTGTCAAATCTTGAGTATGTGCATGTGTTATTAGGCTTTCTGGTGTAAGGTTGCCATTCCAGCACTTTAAGCTCGACGTCCATCCGCTCCACAAACCTCATGCCATCTCATTACCAATTCAGTTTCGCGACTCCTTGAGCTAAAGCTAAGTCGATGTTTTTGGTGGTGGATCCGAAGCATTTGAAGTTCTCCGAGCACTCCATCGCCTGCTGGGTACCTCTCAGCCTTTTTTTGCCTTGAAAACCAAACCAACATGGTTTGCTTCTTTTAATAGGCCCAAACACTCGTATACCTACGCTCTGAAAATCTAAAGAAGGCAAACCGATACATCCTATGTAACATAAGACTATTTGACGGATTTATACGTAAATCCCAATGAGTAGGCGTCTATTGAGGCTTTATTTGTTGGCATTGAATAATTCTAATAAAGGAACATTCTTTCAGATGTATGGACTCCTCGATTGCCATGCGACCCGTGTTCAGCAGGTTCCAATCTGTCATCATTACTTCTGGTGAATATACTTTTTGTGTCTCTTGTTCAAAAATAGCTTAATTTCTCAATACGTACCTACAGTAGCTATTGTCTATTTGAATAATATGGTTACATTTATATATTTAACACAATTTTTATTTGTTTGTTACTTTGTTGCCTTAAACAAGTACTAGTAAATATTTTTATGTGCCAAGTTAATAAAATCTAGATATAATAAATAGATGGATATTTAGACAAAACACACATTACTTGCCCAAAGTAAGCGTTGTTTGTGTTATAGACACTAAGATTTTTTTTGACATTTAAATATAAATATAATTTAACACACAAATTCTAGGAACACTATCACCTTTGGACATGTACCCTAAAATCTTGGACTTCAACCCCGTGATAATGAGCTCGTTCACCATGACATTGGCCCGGCCTTGCATCCTGCCCATGGTGAGTAAAGGTTTCAAGGTGACTCCAAAAACTATGACCCTGATTAGGGGCCTTAGCAATGTCGCACGCCGATTTTCTTTCTACAAACGCTTCGAAAACTAACAAAATGTATGGGAATGACAGATATGATCGACAACTTGATCACGTGACCTATCGATAGCGAACGTCATTCCCATATATTATTTAATTATTATCGAAGCGTTAGCGTTTGTAGAAAGAGTATCGACGTGCCACATGGCTACTTGCCCAGAACGTCAATAGAAGAAGTATTTAGTTCGTAGGTTTAGAGATCAGCGCATTCAACCAACGAAATAAACAACTCCTCAGCTTTATAATATTAGTATAATAAATATGTTTTCTTAACACTTAACAGAAGCAAGTCTGAGAGCGTCCCTGTTTCAGATAGTATCCAAAGGCAGCGACCAGGTGACGATATCGTCCAAATACGAGACCAGGGAGGATGTTGCAGTCATAAGAAACTATGGACAGTTGTTAGTCGAGGTATGTACATACTAATAAACAACTGTATTTTCACCCTAGGGTTTTACCTGTGTAGATCTGATTTCAGTGAGAATATTAGGTTAAATGTAGTGGTACGGAGGACTGTATTGTTAGGTCCACAATAGGGATGATGACAGTTTTTTAAATTGTATATAAATTAAGAATATGCTAATAGTAAACCAATTTTGTAAAAGGAACAGGGTATCTGCGATCATTACTTTTGGAGCTACAGGGATTTAAAGGGTCAGATTTGCGGCACTTCCGCAGATCCCTGAAAAACGCCCCATACAAAATGGCACGAACAAATGACGTCGTAGGTAATGTAATGATCGCTAGATTTGTATGTGCGTTCAAACAAAATTACTAAAATCTTTGTTATTTGTGCGTTTATGTTTATAGTTCACATATTAAAACATGTCACATTGAATGTAAGGAAGCTAAAACTGTATGAATTTTCATCTAATTACGATAAAAGATTTTTAATAGATTTTGAAATTTTATAATCTCATTTATTTTGCAAATATCCAGACAATCTTTGCTTTTTATGTATAAATTAGTTTACATTGACCTTATTTACCCGAATGTATTATAAAAATCTATATATTCATACCTAGTCATCATCCCATTGCTTGGCAATATCTATAAAAAATAAAATGACTCCGACTTCGCCTTTGGTTTTGATAAAATACCTTTGTCACATCCCTACTTCACACCGTTGCTTCTGAGCTGTACTTAGTAACGTACGTTTGTCAGATATCGGCGTGCGTGCCGGACGGAGTGGTGTGTTTCTTCACCTCCTACCTCTACCTCGAGAGCGTGGTCGGCGCCTGGTATGACCAAGGTAACGTTTTTATATAAATACCTAAAAGCGGAAAGGGTAGAAAAGTAAAGCATGACAAATTAATGGTTGAAGATGGACGTTGACTAGCCGTTGACATTTTTGGAAATTCCTGTTGTGCGCTTTTAGACCCAACATGATCAAAAAATATAGTTGTCGTGTTATGTTTTACCTCACATGTTCAGTTATTTTAGATGCAATACGTGACCTGTACGACAATATAAAAACATCTCTTATTCGAAGGCATTGTTATTTTATCTCAGAATGCAAATGCATTTTTGAAAATTATCATGATTTAGGGAACTAATTTTATATCATTTTCTTAACAATATTTTTTCAAAGTTATCTAGTATGACTGTTTTTTAGTTTCATTTAAATGAGTGATGGTCATTGAGTCATAGAGACTCGATTCCATCAGTCACGTATATGCTTTGTGTGCAGGAGTGGTGGCGTCTCTGCAGAGGCACAAGCTGCTGTTCATAGAGACGCAGGACTCGGCGGAGACCAGCTTCGCGCTCATCAACTATATCAAGGTGAGTATTTACTTCCCAGAAATACTGTGACCTTTAACAGATGCATTCGGCACCTTCAAGGCAAGCCCAAATTTTTTTTTTTTTTGGTGCCTAATTTAATAAATTTAATAAAGTGGTCCGTGGTGTGCAGGCGTGCGAGAGCGGGCGCGGCGCCGTGCTGCTGTCGGTGGCGCGCGGCAAGGTGTCGGAGGGCGTGGACTTCGACCACCACCTGGGGCGCGCCGTGCTCATGTTCGGCATCCCCTACGTGTTCACGCAGAGCCGCATCCTCAAGGCGCGCCTCGACTACCTGCGCGACCAGTTCCAGGTGCTGGCACCGCGACCACCGCCTGGGGCGCGCCGTGCTCATGTTCGGCATCCCCTACGTGTTCACGCAGAGCCGCATCCTCAAGGCGCGCCTCGACTACCTGCGCGACCAGTTCCAGGTGCTGGCACCGCGACCACCGCCTGGGGCGCGCCGTGCTCATGTTCGGCATCCCCTACGTGTTCACGCAGAGCCGCATCCTCAAGGCGCGCCTCGACTACCTGCGCGACCAGTTCCAGGTGCTGGCACCGCGACCACCGCCTGGGGCGCGCCGTGCTCATGTTCGGCATCCCCTACGTGTTCACGCAGAGCCGCATCCTCAAGGCGCGCCTCGACTACCTGCGCGACCAGTTCCAGGTGCTGGCACCGCGACCACCGCCTGGGGCGCGCCGTGCTCATGTTCGGCATCCCCTACGTGTTCGACCCCCTCTTCGACCGCCTGGTGAAACGTGTTTGGATAGAAGCTGCTGTTTTTTTTTATTCTTGACAAATCAGCCCTTGACTACAATCTCACCTGATGGTAAGTGATGATGCAGTCTAAGATAGATGCGGGCTAACTTGCTAAAATCTCAATCTGCCCAACTGGGGATCGAACCCAAGACCTCCGTTTTGTAAATCCACCGCGCATACCACTGCGCCACGGAGGCCGTCAAAACTGTGCTGTTTAACTTGATTAGCGTACCGGTACGATTCCGCGTGGAAACCGTTTGGGTGTGGGTAGAATAAACGTGAACCTCATACAAGTAAGCACGCCACCATGTTAGACTGCTTCATTATATAACTTGTACCAAGTTATAACAAGTGAAATCCCAATCAAGAGCTAATTTTTCATTGAATAAAAAAAGTATATACTTTCAGATCCGCGAAAATGATTTCCTGACGTTCGACGCGATGCGGCACGCGGCGCAGTGTGTGGGCCGCGCGCTACGGTAAATATTACTCTATTTATTTGAGTATTATCTTTTACTTTTAATATTTCTATTTTTTGATGAAAAACTTCTTTACGCATTGCTTGACTTGATCACTTGGTAAATGCGTAACGTGTAATCGGGCGATGCGTGCTGCCATCTACAGGCATATTGAAACTGTGTTTGTTGTTTTAAAACACCACTAGATGGCGTTCCTAAAGAACTTTGAAACAATCCCCTTGTACACTTCCAGAGCTTGTTGCGATGTAGTTATGCCTGCGGCTCATAGATGGGTCTTTTTCACAAATTTCACTTAAATTGTGTGGTTTGAAGAGTATATACTATAAGACAGTGATGCATTTACTTAAGCCATTATAGTCATGAAGATTTAAGAGTATTTTCGGACAGTCCTTTCTCGTGCTTCTTTTGGGAACAGCTTTAATTAAAACGTCACTGTATTGGCACCACCTTCAAATTGATCAGAAGGTAGCACATACAATATTATTTTGTATATTATTTGGATACATTAATGTGATTTTGAAGTCGGTTGTTTTTTTATTAATTTTTTTTATATTTATTTCATTTAGTTCTTCTTGTGAAGAACATTAATCTTCAAACAATTTTTATTATTTCTAAGATCTTTGCTTGTGACTCCTGCAGTGGCAAGACCGACTACGGCATAATGGTGTTCGCGGACAAGCGCTTCAGCCGCGCGGACAAGCGCAGCAAGCTGCCGCGCTGGATACAGGAGCACCTGCGCGACTCGCTCTGCAACCTCAGCACTGAGGAGGCGG
Source organism: Bicyclus anynana (assembly GCF_947172395.1). NCBI lineage: Eukaryota > Metazoa > Arthropoda > Insecta > Lepidoptera > Nymphalidae > Bicyclus > Bicyclus anynana. The sequence continues at coordinate 15,800,696 of NC_069099.1, forward strand.
TGCAGGTGACTAAATGAAATTAAATACCGACTTTATGATATTACTATAAGATAATATATCACTTGTCTCAAACGGTGAAGGTTAAACATCGTGAGGAAACCTGCATAACTGAGAATTTTCTAATTATCTACGTACTGAAGCCACACCCACCCACTTAAAAAAAACAAACGTCACGCGTCTCCTTGATAACCGCATATATAAACTTTTTTCTTAATTTGTATAAAATTTAACTGCTATAACAATTGCATAAATTAATATAATAACCAATAAAAAATGCTCCATCTTATTTTTTTTAGTTTTCGCGAACAGTTTTTAAAATATTTAAAAACATAAGACGCCATTTTTCTTGAATAGTATTGAAAATTACTGATGCGACGGTTCGTGTCGCACTGACTCGAGAATGTATTACTTTTTGAATTTTGTATTTGAAGCGGCTACGACACCGTCGTGTTCCGTATGCTCCATCTCTATATTATTGATTAATCTGTGTCTTAGATTAGTCCAAATAATAAATAAATAACTAGGGTATTGAAACACATATAACTTTACTTAAAGGTAGCCACACCATGCATAAAATGTAAAATTTAAAAATTAATTTACATAAATTTACACAAATTAAAAACAGAGAAAGAGAAAAGGCAAAAGTAAAATAGCCAAACAAAACTAAGAATTAGATAAAACATGGGTTACACAACCAATGACACATGAAAGGCGGATTAATAAACAGAACTCTTTTTAATAGTATTAATTAATTTGGACTTAAACTTATACATCTTATCACAAAATATGTCAATGGTATAATCTTTTTTAGTTAGTTATAAAATTGTTATGCTTTATCAATCTCCCCAGATAAGCAAGCGCTGGCTCCGGCAGATGGCGCAGCCGTTCACGCGCGAGGACCAGCTCGGCGTGTCGCTGCTCACGCTGGCGCAGCTGCAGTCGCAGGAGCAGCAGGACAAGATCGAGCAGCAGGTCATACAGAAGTGAACCTTATGCACAGCTGCTTACGGTGGAAACTTCGGTGAATGATGTTGGGAGTTGATGAGTAAATACAAATTAAAGTGAACCTTATGTATAACTGTTTAAGGTGGAAACTTCCGTGAATGATGTTGGGAGTTGATAAATAAATACAAATTAAAGTGAACCTTATTTATAACTATTTAAGGTGGAAACTTCGGTGAATTATGTTAGGAGTTGGTGAATAAATACTAATTGATTTGAACCTTATGCATAACTACTTAAGGTGGAAACTTCGGTGAATGATGTTGTGAGTTGATGAGTAAATACAAATTGAAGTGAACCTTATGCTGGAGACTTTACGGTGGAAAATTGGATGTTTGGGATATTGTGGATTGTGGAAAAGTAATTCAAATGTATTATCAAACTGAGTTGCGGAGTCACAATATCAATATACTAGCGGACGCCCGCGACTTCGTCCGTGTGGAATTTAGTTTTTCAGAAATCCCACGGGAACCATGGATTTTTCCGGGATAAAAAGCAGCCTATGTGTTAATCCAGGCTATAATATATCTTAATACCAAATTTCAACTAATTCAGTTCAGTAGTCGTGGCGTGAAAGAGTAACAAACATTCATATTATCAAAATCATCAGTTTTCGCAAATCTCGGGAAACCATGGATTTTTTCGGGATAAAAAAGCCTATGTGTCAGTCCAGAGTAAAATCTATTTCCATTCCAAATTTCAGCCAAATCGCTTCAGTAGTAGCGGCGTTAAAGAGTAACAAACAACCATACAAACTTTCGCGTTTATAATATTAGTAGGAAGTAGGATAGATCGGCAAAGAGATAAAAATGTTATACATGGGTACACAGTTAGAAGAGTTGATGCTGGTCATAAAGAAGTGAACCTTACGCTGAAGAATTTACGGTGTAAAATTCAATGAATAAAATTGGATTTGTTATATATAACAGAAAACGCGAAACTGAGTTGATAGGTATATGCAAACAGGTATAGTCGGATGCTAACTTCATGATGTCTCCAAAATAAAGTGACCGCGCAGGTCAAACAAAAATCGAGACGCGTAAGGCCGCTTCGGATGGCTGGGAAACGAGCGCTGATTAATGCCCTGCCGCCGCGCCGCTACGTAACCGTTGATACCTAAAATATTGTACTGCGCAGTTTGACGTATGATGTTCGGAAACATCTTAGATTGCATCTGACTATAGATATACAAAGATAAATGATAGATACCCTATAGCGTGCAAAACGCTGCCTTACAAATTAATACAAAACTTAAGCGATTACTATATTCTAAAATGTGTTTTAATTTTGATGACGTTATTTAAGTACGTTTGACGTTTGTAATTATTAAGTTATGTTTAATTACACAATAAGTTATGTTAAGTATTTTTGTAAATAAACTTTTGATATAAAGTAATGGGATTTTTCATTTAGTGTATTATGTATGTAGAGTGGGTATGTAACGACTAGACCTTTAATTTTAGCTGAAAAAAAACCGTACATAATTTTTTTTTAATCTGCTCCCAACCCCTTAAAGGAGGGGATGAAAATTTATGTGGGACTTTTCGCAGTTTTCAAGGTATGAAGCTAAAAATAGATACACAGAGGTCGGGTAGGGTATGGGTAGGGTTGGTGTAGGGAAAGGTAGCGAAGAAGCGCACATTAGTCAAAGCGAAGCTTGACCGGGTCCACTAGTATATTATATATTAAAAACACATATATTTATTAAAATTGTACTAGTTAGTTATCATAACAACCTATGCTTACTTTAAACAGAATGTTATGGGTGTATACTTATGTGAATTGTCTAAATATATTTATTTACCTTTTAATTGATCAATTATAAAACCAAATTATTTTTGATATTTTAAAAGGGATCTCTTCGATTGGGACTAAAATTTTTTAAAATAAAACATTAAGAACTTAATAAACATCTTTTTATTTCACACTTTTTTTAAAAATCACAAACAAACATGTTTTAGTTGCCTCGCTTCAACCAAGCGTCTGCTTATTATTGGGGCTTCATATATTTAACTATAACATTAATCGCATGGTTCCGCAGACTTACATAGTAGCCATGTCCCTATCTTAACTTTAACTTTACATTCATGAAACGTGTGTATGTAATTCAGTTCTATCGTTTTTTTCATGGGTATTAAAGATAGTATTTCAAGGAAAGATCACTAGAACGAAAATTTTAAAAATGTAGCATTATCGAAAAGTAAAACTGACTATTATACGAAAAAATATCATCAACACATCAATCATAAGCTAAAAACTCAAAACTGTTTCGAGTTTCAATACTAAGGACCTTTTCATAAAAGGGATAGCACGGTATATCCCCGTATAAAAGTATATGGAGATAATAATACAATATAATAAGAATCTGGTTAAATAATTGGCCTAATATGTTTCTTGAAAAAAAAATCTTATTTTTATCATTCTTCTAGGGAAAAATGTTCGCCGGTGTACCAAAGCGGTGTAAACATTTGAAGCTGAAATATTTTTTTCTTTTACCAACAAACAGACCAATCTTGAGTCTTAAAAAAATATCTTTATCTTGTCTCCGTTGTGAATAAATTGTAGTTTAAAGATGAATTACAATTATCAAGATTTTTTTTAGATGTAAGTAAATTGCTGGTTGGTTAGTATATACCAGGGCCGGGGATGGTAATTCCCTTTTGTCCTTGAAAAATGAACCAAGATCATAAAAACTAGTTCACCAGAGATTATAAAAACGATAGAACTGGCACTTACATTAAACACGTAGATTTTTTAATGGGAATCTTGGCATGGCTTTGAACACTTCATGTTTAACTAACCATACTATGTTTAACTACAAAACAAACTATAATAAATAAAAATACCTACATAATATAGGAAACTAAGTTGTCACAAAATATTATCAAATAAATCAATATAATTGTTGAAAGTCGGAATCAACTCGAGTCACCTGTTAGTTTTCATCGAAAACACTGCCTTTAAAATATAACAAAACAAATGTATAGTGGAATATTCCGCTTTCAATAATCATCATCATCATCATCATCATCATCATCATCAATCTCTATCTTTCAATAATATCGATAGTAATTTTTATTTAACAACTTTGTCATATCACACAACAGGTATTTTACAGAACTTTAAATTCATCATATATATGTCTCATGCAAAAAATACAACCTAGACGGAGAGCCGGTGATCTCCGGACCTTCATCGTTTTATAAAATATGAAAGTATATTAGCTTATGATCTTACTTTTAGTAGGTACGGTAGCCAATCATGTAGTTTGGACAGTGGTAGCTTCGAGAGGTAGTATGTTTTAAGGATCCAGATGATCCAGAGCCGTTGAGGGCTCAACCGTGTAAGTATAAAGGTTTTTTTTATATTTTTATCACCATGATATGAGAAATGGTATCCCCATTAGCCAGACACTTGGTTTCATGGCAACTCTTCAAAACACTATTTAATTTGAAACTTCAAGGGTCTCTAGCGAAAATTACGTATAATATGAAGCCAAGTGTCTGGCGAATGGGGATATAATTTATCTTAATATGCCGATAAAGAAATAAAAAAATTATACTTAGCTCTAGCTTTTATAAAATGATGAAGGTCTGGGGTTACCGGCTCTTAGTCTAACTTTTAAAATCTATAATTATAAAAATTCATTTTATATATATTTTAATCAGCGAACGAAACGTAACTAGACCGTATATTATAGAGATAAATATTTACTAGTCATAACTTTTTATACAAATAAATCAGTAGTCAAATCAGAGGCGTGCACACATGTTCTGATCAGGGTAAGGCAAACCGCATGACCTCATGTGCTAGGTGCATGATTCTTTACTCAATCTGCAAACTGCAATCTCATCTGTGTCAAGAGACCAAGCGACCAATAACTCTTTTTTGCGATGGGACAAATATTTTATAATATTAGTATGGATTAATTTTTAATTATTATTTATTTAAAATATAGATTTTTTTTCTAGGTTTAATTTATTTTAGTTTAATTTATGTGAACATTGCTATATGTATTTTGTAAATAAATTATTATCGGTAGTAGATTGGTAGCTTTAGTAAAAGTTATGCAAATAATACATATATATGTACCTAGACAAAACAAAATCTCCTTTTTTAAAGTAGGTAAGGATTAAACTGTAATTAAAATAGGTAAAAATCAGTAAAAGTTAAATAGGCCAATGGAAGTGTGTTGGAAGCAAGTGGGTTAGTAAAAATACAACTTTTAATAAATATTTTATGTATCTAGATTGCCCACGAATATTCACTCAAGTAGGACAAAGAATGCATGCCACTGAACTTCGGCCGCTCAGGAATTGCGTTTCTGATTGGTCGTGATCGATGTAACTTCGAACTGGCGTTCAAGGTTATGCCAACTGTTTGTCTTTGTAGTTGTACAGGATCACGACCCGTTTGATGTTTAACGCAATCTCTGAGCGGCCGGATATTAATTGCCTACGTTTGTCTTACATATCGCTATATCTTCTTCTTATCGTTCTATCGTGATAAAAGAGAGGGATATTTGGATGCCGCTATTGGTCGACGATGTTCTTCTCTCGTAACAAAATATAATATTGCTCTACTATTAAAATACAGGTCTACTAAGATTAGTTACTAGATGACATTCTCATTGCGTATATAAAGCCAAGTATCGAGTTTATGTCCTTATAAGTAAATTAAAATACTGTTTAAAATTAAAACTCATTATGAAATTTTTGAAGAGAATTATTTCATTAAGTATATTTATATTATTATATTATATTTATATTAACCATGTACTCAGGAGACAATATAGAGCACAAGTGTGTGCGCAAGCACAGGTGCACTCTCATAGTCTGAAGGAATACCGACATGACCGGTGAAAGATCAGGCGCAGGACTGCCTAACTTACCAACTCCAGGCCACTATTGAGGTTATTATTGTGAGAAAATTTCCAATAACGTATTTTTTTTTGTTGGCCTGATCCGGCTTTCGAGCCCTGGACCTCATTCTCATTGTCAGTAGCTGAACCAACTAGCCACGGGACCAATGAGGTAGTTAAAAAAAAAGATATACTATTTAGACTAAGTCTAAAATAAAAATATATAGTTGAATGGCGGCCGAGACGAAAATATCGTTGTCTCTATCATCCAACCGCATCGAAAAGAAGAGCAATATTTTCGGTTCCATCGCTATTGGTCAACAAACTACACGACATATCTCGTGGGTCGCATGTTATGCCTACAATGTCGACAATACGCTTCTCGTCACACGATGTATACGCCCACAGCTATATCGAAGTACCACTATTGGTCGTTGGAGTGCTTCTGTATGGGGCGCGCTTGATGCGACTGGTGCGGTTGGTGCGGTTGGTGCGATTGGTGCGGCTGGTGCGGCTGGTGCGGTTGGTGCGGCTGGTGCGGGTGCCGCCGGCGCGGCGCTAGCGCGGCGAGGAGCGCGCGGCCGGCGGCCGCGCACACTTCGGTCCCGTCCCGCGCGCCCGCCACCCGCCCGCCGGCGCCCAGCGTGTTGGAGATGTGCCTGTATCGGAAGAACGGGTTGACATCAATGATAATTGTATACTATAGAACGGTTAAGTCCCTACAAAATCACCGCAAAAAGTGATCCGACCCTACCCCTACCCTCTATAATAGGCAACAAAACACCGCACACCTGCACATTTTTGTTTTTAATTCCATTATCTACTATCTAAAAATAAGTCGGGTTTTCCTTCCTGACGCTATAACTCCAGAACGCACGAAGCGATTTCCACGGTTTTGCATTCGTTGGGAAGGTCTCGGGTTCTGTGAGGTTTAGGCAAAGAAAATTCAGAAAAAATTTCAACAGAAAAGCGGGAAAATCTTTTTCACATACAGTGCCATCTCTGATACATAGCATGTACTACAAACCAATATTGTAGGGTAGGAGAGGGTAGGGGTAGGGTAGGGTAGGGGTAGGATAGGGTAGGTGTAGGGTAGGTAGAAGAACAGACCCACGCGGTCGCCTGTTACCAGTACCTCGGCAGCGATCACTCACCTCACCATGTGGAAGGGCACGCTCTGCGTGGAGATGAAGTCGAGCGCGCCGCTCGCGTCCGTGAGCGTCGCCGCGCCCGCGAACTTGGACGCGTGCGCGCACGAGAAGAACAGCACCACGCGGTGACCCTCCTACGGACATCAATCAATAGGGTACTTTACTAGGTCCAAAATTGTATGGAGCCCAGGATCAGTCATTGTACCCTGGCGGAAATAAAAAAAAAATTTTTTTTACCTATTTTTGATTATACAAATCTACGAATTTACTTTAATTCTTTCGAAATAATATTCATTCTCTCCCAAGAAATGCAACACTAACAAGCGTAATAATGGCGTTTGACGTTTTCAATGCAGTAGTCGTTTTGACGTTTGCTGACAATTGTCATGTCATAGTTGCTTTTAGGGCGCCATCTTGATATAACTCAAAAACTTTGGTTTTAATTTTATTTATTTCTTTTTATTTAGTTAGATTTCTTCACTTATTTAGATTTTAATAAAATCCTTGTGTTTTTTTTAATTTTAATGATATGGTGTACAAGAGTGGACCTGAATTGGACAATCTCTTTATATATAAACAATATTAGGTGTAGTACATGGAATTAAGGGTCCGAAATATATCGATATCAATTAATAAAAGTTAAGGATTTTTCATAAAACTTAATTTAAATATCACATATTTTTCCTATAGCCTATTGAGTCACTATTGGTCCTATAGTGCGAACAAGATAAGTTTGTGCGTGGCCAAAATCGGAACCAATCGAGAGTGCCGCCATCTTGTCGTCTTTACTGTAACTAAAATATATATTCGTATTGACCTGCTTTATTTTCTGCAACTTCTTGCCAGTGTTGGCGGTGAAGGGGAAGCTGGTCCCGGCCTGCGCCGCCTCCACGCTGTGCGCGTCGTCCGTCTTCACCACGAAGTACCGCGTGTTGGCCTCGCTGTTCTCTGCGTACTTCTCGATGTTGGCCAGCAGAGTCTTCCCGTTCGGGGACATGGGGCTCTTGGGCCCGCTGTACGACTGAGGGGAGAACCCTTGCGGCATGCCGTCGTTCCTCCAGCCGGGCCTCTGATTGTTGTTCCTGTTCTGGTTCTGATTCTGATAGTAATTGTGATAGTAGTTGTTCCCGAATTCGGTCTGACCGTACTGAGGGTAGAACTTATTCTCGTGTCTGTATTGTTCCTCGTCTAGCCTCATTCGCCAGTTCGGTGAGTCGACGGTCAGCGGTTTCGGTCGCTGCCCGATGCCGCTCGGCTGGTTCAGTCCCACGTTCTTCTCCTCGGCTCCCAGTACGTGCACAACGGTGCTGAGGATCTGTTCGTCGAGGGGAGTCATCGGTTTGCCGGGGTTCGACATCCTCCGAATGACGAGAGCGCAGAGCTTCTGCCGCAGATAGTATACGCTGATGGCATCGGACGCGTCCGCTGTGAAAGCCATCCAATCGTCCAATGTTAACACTGCGGTGTCTGGGGAAGAATTGTTCTCGTCAGCCTCGCTGTCCGAGTCGCTCGACAGCCCTGGAGGGTTGGCCCTCTGGGTCAGAGCCCCGGCGGGCAGTCTGATTGGACCGCTAAACAGCGCGACGGTCAGCGGAGTGACCAGCGTGGTGCATCGGATGAAACAGAATCGCCCGACCCGAGATATCTCCTCGAAGACGACCCAATCTGTGGGTAAGTTTTGGACGGACTTCGCGGATCCGTTGGCGCCGCCGCCGCGGTGCAGCGTCGAGCTCGGGTGGAATGCCACTTTGACTTCTTTGGAGGTTCTCAAGGTGCCGGAATCGCGATCGACGCGCGCTATCGAGGGATACAGGCCGCTGACCAAAACAGCCTTGACAACATGCCACTTCTCCGAGTTCAAGTTCACGTCCTTGATGTCGCCGGAACCTCTCGCTTTGACGAGACTCAGCGCTCGCAGCTGGGCTAGCAGTTGCGAGCGGTAGCCGACTATCATTTCCATGGTAGCTCCGCATATTAAATTTTTGGAGCAAAACGGCTTCTCCGTTCCGTTCTGTCGAGCGAGCTGCCACGCCTGGAACGCTCTCAACAGAGCCATGTGGTCCGAGTAGCTGTCGGCTGCGAATTCCTTCCGCGCCAGGCCACCTTTCTTCCTGTTCTCCGGGTTCATCGATATTTGAAAAGGTTCTTTGTTCGCCAAACAACAGACGATCGTCAATATTGGATCCAGACATTTCATGACACAAGCGTAGAGCAGCATCTTACCCAACTTGGGTTCGACCGTCAAATCTAACAAATGCTGGCCAATTTCAGTCAAATCCTCCATGGGAGTCAGAGCTCCGATAGTTTTCAACAGCGCCACCGCGTTGCGGACGGCCAGAAAAGACGGAGGCTCCAAAGCTTTGCTGAGGAAATCGGCTATCGGCGTGTTGCCTGGCGACAGTAACTTGGTGTGAAGGCACAACTCCTGCAGGGGGACCCTCAAGATTTCTGGGACAGAATTTAGCGGCAAGGTTTTGAACCTCCGTTTGGAGCACATGTGGAAGCAGTGTCCGGGTTTGGTCCTCCCCGCGCGGCCCGCCCTCTGCTGGCAACACGCCCTCGAGGTCCAAACGCACTGTAACGAGCAAACCCCACCGTTCGACTCGTAGTACTTCTCCTTGACCTTGCAAGAGTCTATCACGTAAACCACGTCATCTATAGTTATGGAAGTCTCCGCTATGTTGGTGGATATGATGATTTTCCTGGCATTCGGCAGAGGATTGAACACTTTCTTTTGGTCCAAAGTTTGCATGTTACTGTGGAGTGTGAATATTTGGTGTTTCATCGCCGTCATTTCAGTGCAACCTTGGATCAGGTCTCTCAGGGTGACGATATCGTCGTACCCGGGAAGGAAGATCAATATACTTCCTTTGGGCAAGTTTAAATGTATGTGCTTCACTAGAGTGAGCATTAGATCGTGATCGATGAGTTCCTCCGAGACCGCATGGTTGTAGACATCTAGAAGGAAGTTGTCCGCTTGGTTCTCATCGTCCTGGTTGTTCTTGGGTTCTTCGATTAGGTTGAAGGAGGCCAACATTTTGGCGCACTCGGCGTGCCCGTTGTCTATGGCGTGGTCGTACGCCGTTTTGCCGTTCTTATCTTTCGTTGATGGATCCGCGCCTGTGACAAAGAAATAATTTATATCATCATCGCCTTACCCTTATCCCACTTAAGTGGGGTCGGAAAAATATGTCAATCTTTTCCATTTGTCTCTATTACTCGTCAACTCATCATCCACTCCTTTTACACACATGTCCTCTTTCACACAATCCAACCATCTCTTCTTTGACCTTTCTCTCCTCTTATGACCTTCCATTTGCACATTCAACATTTTTCTAGTAATGTGACTTTCCTCTTTACGCATTACATGTCCATACCAAGCTAACCTTCTACTCCTCATTTTTTCTGTCACTGGCCCCACCTTCAGACTTCCTCTTATATACTCATTCCTTATTTTATCTTTTCTTGTCACACCACACATCCATCTCAACATACGCATTTCGTTCACATGCTATCCGTCCCTTTCATAGAAAGAAATAAAGCAATAATTTATATAATATTGGAAAATATGTGCATTTCACCTTGTGTCAGTGTATGAACCGAGTCCTTGTCTTCAGTGAGCAGTGTATGGCTTTGGGGAATCTAGTTTGAGTATAGTGGTATTAATGAATAGACCGAGGCCTCGTTTTCAATGAGCAGTGCTCGGCTTCGCAGAGATTAGTTAGAGCATGGCTGTACGAGTGTACTGACCGATGCGCAGCATCTGCTGCAGCGTGTCGGCGAGCCCGCGCGCCGCCGCCGCCATGAGCGCGGTGCGGCCGCAGCGCGAGTGCGCGCACTCGGTGGGCACGCCCTCGGACAGGAACATGTACAGGATCTGGCTGAACGAGTCCTGCGGACAAACGATTGCGACTACAATGGGTTTGTACAAACCCAACTTTGTAGCATAAAAATCAAGGACTTTCATACAAACTTGTGAGAGACCTCTTTAATCCGGCCCTATCGCAAAATCCATTATTAGCAGATACCTACTAACTATGGACTACCTCCTTGCCAAAATTCATCTTTGAACGTCAAGCGGTTTCCGAGATTTCGTTCAGAATGACCTTTCGCATTTATATATTAAGAAGACTAGCCGATGACCGAACATTATTTTCCCCGTTTTGGCCACATTTTTGAATGGTGCTTTGCTCCTATTGGTCGTAGCTTGGTTATGTAGCTTATACCCTTCCTCGATAAATGGGCTTTTCAACACAAAAAAAAATTTCAATTTTAATCATTAGTTCGTCAGTAGGTAAGGCAGAAGTACGAATTGCCTATAACAGGTGAGCAAAATATGTTGTGTGATGACGTCACGTACAATATCGTGACCGTTAGCGGGAGTCGATGTTTATGCGAACTTTGAATGCATGTAAAATCATAACTATGTGGTATTTTCAAATAAAACAAAAACTAGTGCATCTGTATATATAAAAGCTCTAATGTAACGAAGTTTCAAATGATTTTGCGTACCTAGTAACATTATTCATTGTAGTTACTTTTTGGTCATTAACAGAGAGCCCCAGATCGTAGGAAGTATATTTGGTATTTCGTCTCCCCAGACATAGACATTTACTTGGCTTTTTCCTTAGTTCCTCAGACCACTGAATATTTATATACACAGGGTGTCCCGCAAACGTAAATGGTATACAACACCAAATTTGAATAATTTTGCAAAAAATCCTAGGGTGACCAAGTTATATATTTTTTTCAGATTTGTCAATTTTTTCTATCTTGTATCAGTTTTTTTAATGCTACAGCCGCTGTAACTAGCATTTTAGAGATTTGATCTTTGTTAAACATTACGGATTAAGTTACCAATGTATTGTAATACTATTTTAAAAATTTTTTTTTTGTTTTGTAGAAGAAGCTTTGAGTACAATAATTATTTTTAACAGATAAACACTTACCAAACTATCCTCATTGAAGCACTCATCCAGGAACTCGTCCATATCGGCTTGCAGAGCGGGATCTATTTGCGTGTCTTTCTCTTCTTTACTGCTCTCTTCTTGAACTTGCTTCTGGCCTGAAATGTGAGATTTTTTTTTAATGCATTATAACAATAAAGGCCTTCCAATTCAGAATGGTGACCGAGACATTAAAAAAAAAACAATATAACATATAAATTGGATTATAAGAACAATATAAACATAGTCGAAAGGGCTATTGACGTGTATAATCTTTTATCCTGTTGAAATAATTTTTTTTTTCTAAATATGAAATTTAATTCATTTGTTTAAATTCTCAAAAACATTTTTGCTTCCAAAATTTTGATAATAAATTAAATACACTATTCAAATTATAGAAAGAGATATTAGTATAATCTGTGATATATAACCCCTTTTATATGACAGGGGTGAATCGAAACAGATAACACATTATACCACTTATGTGGACAATGTTAACAAATTAGACAAAAAAAAAAGAATTTTCAAAACGTAACGAATTTATGAGGTACGTTATCAACCCATATACGGCTCACTGCTGAGCTCGAGTCTCCTCTCAGAATGAGAGGGGTTAGGCCAATAGTTCACCACGCTGGCCCAATGCGGATTGGCAGACTTCACACACGCAGAGAATTAAGAATATTCTCTGGTATGCAGGTTTCCTCACGATGTTTTCCTTCACCGTTTGAAACACGTGATATTTTATTTCTTAAAATGCACACAACTGAAAAGTTGGAGGTGCATGCCCGGACCGGATTCGAACCCACACCCTCCGGAATCGGAGGCAGAGGTCATATCCACTGGGCTATCACGGCTTATTTTTATGAGGTAACAAACATAAACTACTTATGCATCGACAAATATCTCGGTATAATGTTAAAATTAATAATGATATAACCTAATATTAAAAGATTTATATCTAAGTAATCTACAGAGTTGAAAACAAAATGTAAGGCAGTTTGTTTCTGGTGTCTCACCCTCCAAGTGTGACCAGAAGCTGTGGCCAGTCTTCAGCTTGGCCTTCAGCTCGCGCTCTATCTGCATCATCCGCTTGGTGTTGTACTGCGTCATCTTGAGGATGTCCTCCAGGTAGTGGCGCTGCACCTCGTGCAGGCGCCCGGGTATGGTGATCACGGGGCAGTTGTTGAAGTACCTGTGTGGAACAGACATTAAACACTATAGGCAAAATAAGGAGAGCCGTGATAGCCCAGTGGATATGACCTCTGCCTCCGATTCCGGAGGGTGTGGGTTCGAATCCGAACCTTGGCATGCACCTCCAACTTTTCAGTTGTGTACATTTTAAGAAATTAAATATCACGTGTCTCAAACGATGTGAGGAAACCTGCATACTAGATAATTTCCTTAATTCTCTGCATGTGTGTAGTCTGCCAAGCCACATCCAGCATGGTGGAATTTTGGCCTAACCCCTCTCATCCTGAGAAGAGACTCGAGCTCAGTATTTAATGGGTTGATAATAATGAAGAAGACGTTAATGTATAAGGGACACAATTTAAGATCTATTTACAAAATAAATATTGTTTACACCGAAAATATTAATTTTAGATTAGAACACATATTCCTTGAACATTTTTAATTAATTTTCGGTAAAGAATATAACTAATTATGGGCCTCATATGAAAGCTCCGAGTCACACAGCGGGCGATGGAACGAGCTATGTTAGGAGTATCTCTGCGTGATCGAATCAGAAATGAGGAGATCCGCAGAAGAACCAAAGTCACCGACATAGCTCAACGAGTTGCGAAGCTGAAGTGGCAATGGGCGGGGCACATAGTTCGAAGAGCCGATTGACGTTGGGGTCCCAAATTGCTGGAATGGCAACCCCACACTAGTAAGCGCAGTGTTGATCGACCCCCCACCAGGTGGACTAACGACATCAAGCGAGTCGCAGGGATTCGCTGGATGCAGGCGGCTCAGTATCGTGATGTTTGGAAGTCCCTATAAAAGGCCTATGTCCTGCAGTGGACGTCCATCAGCTGATATTATGATAATGATGAAAGAATATAACCGCGAGTTATAGGAAATACTTCCCAGCACCCTGTATAGAATCTTGTAACGCACGATGTTCTAAAACGTCGTACAATACCTGGAGAAGATCTGCGTGTCCATGGTGGCGGACATGAGTACCAGCTTGAGGTCCTTGAGCCGCGCCAGCGCGTCGCGCAGCGCGATCAGCAGGAAGTCACTGAACTTGTCCCGCTCGTGCACCTCGTCCACCAGCACGTGCGTCACGCCTGCGGACAGCGACCGTTCACATGCTCAGACCAATTGTAGAAGGACCCGTATCGCACTCATAGTCACGAACAAAACTGTCTGTCATTTTCTGCGGAAAATGAGCTTAGATTTGGTATAAATCTTATACTAAACTAGAAGTTTTTGCCCGTTTTTTACACAATTCAATTACACAAAAAGGTATTTTTATGGAACTCTTTAACCGACGGACACGATTACAACTATTTAACATCGATTCTATAGAGACAGTTTTTACAATCGTATTAGATCGTTGATCATATACTTTGACAGAAAAGTAATGTCTAGCGAGGCAGGTCCTATACAATAATTGGTCTGAGTTCACATGTCACCATCGTTTGGTATAGTCTGGCAAGTTCGTTGGTGACACTCCCATGGTATGCGGGCGACGGGGGAAATACTATAAGGGTGTAAAGTGCGTGCGGGGAAGTAAGGTGCATCAGTCGTTCATCTCGGGAGTGTTACGAACGAAGTTGCCAAGCTATAGCTATCGCTGTATCAGCCTTATCAGCGACTAATATTATTTATTTTATTCTGTTATTATTGTAAATTTATCTCATTATGTTCTGTGGTCACTCACCGGTGAGCGCGGTGTCCCCGGCCATGAGCGTGCGCAGCAGCACCCCGTTGGTGCAGTAGGTGAGCACGGTGCGCATGCTGACGCGCGACTCCAGTCGGATCTGATACCCGATGGACTGGCCTATCTTCTCCATGCGCTCGTACGCTACCTGCAACAAACGAATGTTTAATACATCTCCAGAAACGTGTTCGGTAATGTGTAGGATTGCCAATAAAAACCGGACAGTCCGGTCAGTTTGCTCTGATATTTAGGTAAAAAGGCTAGACAGCCTACATTATTGAGGACTTTGTGTACATCAGTAATAAAAGGGAGGACAATATTTTTAATGTAAAATCAAGCATTGATTCAAGTTGATTATTACCGTTAATTTTTTTCCCACACACACTCGTCGTTCACTTGTTTGCTTACACCCTAACGAAAAGCGGACAAGCCGGACACTGTTTATTTTGGCTGGATACAAAATAGATTAACCTAACCATATCCGGCTTTATCCGGACATCTGGCAACAATAGTAATGTGCATACTGTACTAAGTCGGAATATAAAAACTTGCACAAACTCGCATGCTCATGTACATACTCACACACCACTCAAACACAACACACACAAACCACTCACAAACACAAACACATGCACTCTTGTATATTATTAGTAATTTAGTATTAATGATTATTTATATCAAATGTATTAGTCTACTATATATTATGGAAGAGCGGGGCCGCCCGTCACAAGTTACAGTAGTAATACTGCAAACTTAATGGGATGGTTCCAATCACAATATTACTGCTATGTTTGAAGATAATGTACTAATATGTATATCTATAATATATATACTATGCACAAAAATTAAGGGAGCAGAAAAAAAATCCAAATTTTTGGGGGATTTTCAACAGGCTGTAACTTATACAAAAATGGTCGTACAGCAAAAAAATAAAAAGCAAATTGTAGCTCTAAGTGTTTAGTTTTTGGATCTGAGTTTGAAAATTTTTTTTTGAAAATATTTTTCGAGTAATCATAAGGAAACCACCAAAAAAAAATTTTTGAAATTTTTTTGGTTTTTTTTTTAATCTACGGACGTGGAAAAGATTTTTTCGACTCAACCTCCATATGGACCGGATAGCTTGTTTATTCAGATTTAATTTCGTTTTTTTTAAATCTCGATACGAGCATTTCTCGCTGAGATATCGATGTTTGAATGGAATAAATTCTATTATTATTAATAAAAATAATAGCATAAAACATATTAAACACTCACGTGATTAGTTTTACTCACAACTTTATTAATACATATATGTATAACTTCCATGCATGTTTTTTTTAAGAATACAGAAGACTTACCCTCTCAGCGACGGACACGGCGGAGATCCTCCGGGGCTGCGTGCAGTAGATCCTGGCGGGCTGCTTGTGCTCCTGGAAGTGGTCCAGGATCAGCTGCGGCAGCTGAGTGGTCTTGCCGCACCCAGTTGCTCCGGCCACTATTATAACCTGGAAGTGTCACCATTCCAGTCAGTTAGAGGTCTTAAATGATGATATGATACAGCTGTATTTATTTACTTTTACCCATATGGCAACCCACAGAAAATACATTTTTGGAGATTCTCATTGTAGTGTTTGTGAATACTAAATAGATACCTACAATACTCATACACTGTCTCATGTACATTGGTAGTGGGGGCATGGGACAGTCTGTCCCCGGCGCTTGACCGGAGTGGTCGTGTGCGGTCCGCTTGCCATACCAGTGTAGGAATGAGCTAATGATTTGCTTACCTTATAGTATGGACGAGGGTCCATGCACTCACAAATGAAAAAAAATGCATGTAACACTGTTTACAAGTATAAGAGGGCAGTGAGAGTTTTGCTTATTGTTGATGACAAGGAAAGTGGAGGGGTAAATAATTGTAATAAATCTGCTTATGTAATACTTGAACGGCCCCTCACCTAGTTAAGCAATGTTACCTGCTTGTGCGATATTACCTGGTTGTACAATATTACCTGATTATACAATATTACCTCATTATGCAATTTGTATAGCATAGTTGTGCAATATTACCTTACTGTGCAATATTACCTGGTTATGTAATTTGTATAGCCCAGTTGTGCAATATTACCTGGTTATGTAATTTGTATAGCCCAGTTGTGCAATATTACCTGGTTATGTAATTTGTATAGCCCAGTTGTGCAATATTACCTGGTTATGTAATTTGTATAACCCAGTTGTGCAATATTACCTGGTTATGTAATTTGTATAGCCCAGTTGTGCAATATTACCTGGTTATGTAATTTGTATAACCCAGTTGTGCAATATTACCTGGTTATGTAAGATAGCATTGATGAGATCCTGCCTCTGTTCATACACTGGCAACTTTTCCCTGAACTTCAGCAAATCTGGGTTGTATGATGTGTTTGGAATCTGCAATCATTACAAAAAGAATAGCAATTTCACTATATAAAACAGTAACACCAAATACTTCTATGTTTTATACAATTAATACATTTGTAAACTCACTTAATGCATTAAAAACTAAATTTGCTGAATATATACCAAGTAATTTGCATAAGTTTCAATTAAACAAATGCACTACAAACTAAAATAGATTAACTAGTGGACACCCCCAATACTGTGAGATTTTGTTTATTACTAAACCCACAGGTTAAATAAGTAAACTTAATTTTAAGTTTTTGACCAATTATTATCGCCATTATGTTATAATATTAATACCTACCCTTTAGAAAGTTCTTTTAAACTAAGCATATTTGAAATAAATGAATATTGACATAATATTGCACCTTTTCAAATTGTTTCCAATACAGCTGAGCCGTACCTTCTACAGATGTAATTCTCAGAACACATTACTTAAATGTGGTCATTTACAGTAGTATGTTGTAGTAAGCAATGTTTTTGATTAAAAAAGGTCACGTAGCATTCAGCTAACAACTTGGATTACAATCAAAGTTAGCATGTTGTTCTAAGATATGTTGCCATAAACGGTTTTAACTGTATTCGTTTGGATAGCACAAACCTGTGGCAGACCATTGTTCAGCGGCCCCAGCGTCTTATGAGCCAGCTGCGGACTTCTCTCCTTCTCCGTACAGGTGCTCAGGTCATCTTTCTCTTTGCTGGTAATGGGGAAAGCGTTGAACAGTTCTCCAATAGTAAAGCGCATGTTACTGTCCAGTATGAGCTTGGCATCGTTCTGGATTATTGTCGATCCCAACCTTTTGTATATTGTTAGGTAGCGATTGACACCTGCAAAAATATGTGTTATTTATTCTCTACTAGTTAGCCATTGACTACAATTTCACCTGATGGCAAGTAATGACACAGTCTTAGATGGAAGCAGGCTAACTTGTTAAGAGTAGGATGATATCCATACCCCTTTCTGTTTCCACACAACACTGTACCGGAATACTAAATTGCTTGGTGGTACATCTTTGCTAAGGTAGTAACTAGCCACGGCCAAAGCTTCCCGCTAGCCAAACCTGGACCAATTAAAAAAAACGGACCAGCCGGGGATCAAACCCAGGATTTCCTTCTTGTGACTCCACTGTGCCACGGAGTTGTTCTAATATTTGTTAAAATGTAGTAGCAGATACCTATGCCTTTGTTTTTGTGGAACTCTTTTAACTTTGCTGATATAACCACAAATAAGAAACTTTTATGGTTTAGCTTACTTATAGTTTTTGATAATTCTGCTTCCAAATTATATTTGTGGTGTTCTATTTTGCTAATTTCATAAGTTGTGCAATATTTGTGAAAAAAAAAGAAGCATGAAAATTATCATGAAAGATAATTCATGAACTATAAATAACAATTTATAACATTCAGAACCTATAACTATGCCTAACAAAGAAGTGTATTTTTGATATGCACTTTAATATCAGATTTTTTCACAATTTCAGCTATGTACTATGTACTATGTATAGAATATATATAACAATGTTTTTTTCTAACTAGTTATAATGTTTTACTTCATTCATGCTATCATGGGTTTCCTGAAGAACTGTACCAAATAATAATGTCAAGTGCTATTTTGGGTCATACATAAGTTACCCTACATTAGAGCTTTTTTACCTTTACCGCGCGATTTCGACTTCAGCCCCAACTTTGCCACAGTCTCATGGATGAACCCTCGCTCCTGGGCAGACAGGAACGTTGGGAACTTCAACTCCGTCTCGTGTTCATCACTCAGAAACTTATCGAGCTGGATCTTCAATGCTATACTCACAGATTCAGCTATTGGAAAATGCTTACCGCCTAAGTTACGCTTACCCTTCTTTGAACTCATATTAGAGTGTAAAATTAAACTAAAAATTAAATAGAGTAACGAGTTTTCAACATTAGGATTATTCTATATTTTATATTTTACTGTTAGGTGTATTTTGTTATGTTTACGGTTTATCCCACACTAGGGCTGTTGACAAAATAACGATACATCGAAATATCGATATTATTGCTAAAAAATATCGATATAATATTATCAATTACTATTAATATTTTTATGGACGATTTAACGACAGGTCGATATTGAAACGTAATAATTATATTATTAATTATATTAATAATAAGTACTATTGGAATACAATATTTTTTTTACAAAACTACATTTCGCTTTATTGATTTTAGTGACATTTTCGTTAATTTGAAATTAAACAAACTAAAATATGAGAAACGTAATATACATAATAAAGCACAGTACATTCTGTTTACTCTCTCGCAAATTAGTTTAAATAATTTGAACGAAGTTAAGAAAAATTACTGTCTTGTTGTAGTACACGGTAAAAAGGACGTGTTTTATAGTATTAATTTGCTTATAAATCTAGTTACATAAAACAATAGTAAAGCTTAATAAATACTGAGTAAGTAATAAGTAATTCTTTAAAGTTTCAAATTAGCTGAAAAATTGAACAAATTATTGATTTTTTTTTATTTTATTTATGTAACTCCGCTATTCATCAAATTATCGATACATAGAGAATCCGATATTTAAAAAAATATCAACAGCCCTATCCCAAAGATCACTAAAAAAGTTTATCCACAGATGGACAATACCACCACAGAATAATAGGATACTACGACAACCATAGATACCATAGATCAAAGACACATATATTAATTTACTCTTTGGACAACACTTGTAGTACTGTAGAAAAAAATTACAATTGACATTTGGCATTTGCCATTTGTTGACGGACAGTGACAAGGTGAAGTGAAATTTGACAATTTTATTTTGATTTCGATGCACGTGTTACTATTCTATTTTGATTTTTAATTTAATATTCACAACTTTAAAATAAGAATAAGTTCGATAAATGTAATAATATAGCAGCAATACTGTTTCATGATCAACAAAATGTCGAAGAAAATAAAACATTTAGTCGTGGATACAACTGCATTCATCAGAGCAGCCAATTTGCAAGACATCGCAGAATCTGCATACACAGTACAAGAGGTGGTAGACGAGATAACCAACGACAGACAACGCAGGAAACTCGTCGTGCTGCCCTACGACTTGAAAATCAAAGATGTATTCACTGAAAACATCAAATTTGTCTCAGAATTTGCGAAGAAAACCGGCGATTACACGAGTCTTTCAGCCACAGATATTAAGGTGATGGCTCTGACATATCAGCTGGAAAAGGAGGTTATTGGTGCAGACCACCTAAAAACCGAACCAACCATTCAGAAAACCATTAAAGTAACTGGTCTGCCTGGTTATAATTCCAATGTGGATGAAAATACTATCACTCAATCTCAAAGTAGTCCACAAGTTTCAAATTTAGAACTTCACAGTAGTGATAATGCTGCAGTAGACAAAGGTCAAGAAAAACTTCCAAACCCTCAAGAAAATGAGGTTGATGTCACAGAAAGCAACCAAGTTAATAATGATTTAAGAAATGTTGAGATTACAGTAAAAGATGGTGAACAAAGTGATGATGATGATAATAAAATGGCTGAAGAGATTGCAAAACAAATTAAAAACATGGATTTGCGAGATGATGAAGATGTAGACAACTATATTGCCAAAGTTTCTGATAATGATGAAGAATCAGAGAGCGAGGAAAGTGACAGTGATGATGGTGAATGGATAACACCTAGCAACTTAAAAGAGAAGAAAAAAGAACTAGATGATGGAGTATTTGAAGAGAAAAATGTAGAAGTTGCATGCATAACATCAGATTTTGCAATGCAGAATGTTCTCAAACAGATTGGCTTAAATGTCACATCTATAGACGGGAGGGTCATAAGACAGCTACGTACATTCATTTTTCGATGCACAACCTGCTTTAAAACCACCAGCATCATGACTAAATTGTTCTGCCCCAAATGTGGACATGCAACATTGAAAAAAGTCTCTGTCAGTGTTGATGAACATGGTAATCAACATATCCACATAAATGGTAAGAAGCCCTTGACAGCTAGGGGGAAAAGGTTCAGTTTACCCACACCCAGAGGAGGGCAGCACTTCCAATATCCCATAGTAACTGAAGACCAACATATTCACAAGAGATTTGCAACTAGAATGGCTCGTAGCAAAACAAATGCATTGGACCCTGATTACACGGCTGGTTTCTCACCATTTGTCATGAAAGATGTTAATTCCAAGTCTGCAGTTCTGGGAGTTAGAGCAAATAAACAAGATATTAAGTACTGGATGAAACATTACTCTAAGGGAAAGAAGAAATGAAATGTATTATAAAAAAATAAAATTTTATTTGCAGTGTAATATTGTCAAGTATACTTATTTACATAAAAGTTAAGAAAACCAACCATTTCATTAAAAAATTTTACAATGATATTAAAACTACGTACCTAAAAATCTATAACTACATTTTATAAAAATTAAAAAGAAAATATACTAAATTTAAATTATATTTAAAGGCTCAGGCGTCGTAGAATCGAATCGTCCGAATCGACGATCATATATTCTTTATTTACATGATATAAACATTTTAAATGCAATTTTATTTAATATAATTATTTTAATAATTCTGTTATCAAAAATTGAATGTTGTAACTTTTTTTTATATTAATCTTTGCCAATAGCATGCACTTCATAATGGCAAAAAACTGGGAACAAATAAAAAAAAAATCCTGCATAATGCAGATGCGCTTAGTAGATACCTAGCCGTCTATAGATCTGATGGAACCAAAAACATATGTAGAGAAACAGACAAATATGAACCAATAGCGGCACAACCAGGTATATTGCTATTTCTTTGGGTCAAAAGATGCTGCTATTGGTTAAAAATTCTCTATTTGGGATAAGTTGTTGGTTGCATGCTTGGCCTACTAGTGGTAAATCACACTTATGCTTACCCTGATCAAAATCTTTGTACAAGCCCCTAATCATTATTGCTACAAAACAAATTACAATAAAAAGTTTCATTGCTAAATATGAATCAGTGTTTGTGCCTGTATTATATCACATATTCAAATTGATACAATCTATTCTTTCACTTTTTGTATCACATTATATTCAAAATTATTCAATTTCATACATCCTATTCATTCAATTTTTGTATCTCATTATATTCAATATTATTCAATTTGATACAACCTATTCTTTCAGTTTTTGTTCAAAGTAAGTAAAAACTGAGTCTATGCATTTACTTGATGTCATTTCATGTTTTGGATGACCTGAAAGCAAATAATTTTATATAAATAGAATTTTGGAAAGTAAAATAAATTGTTTAATATCCTTAGAAGCATAACTTTTTTTAAATTTATTTTCCAAACAAGACTTTGATTTTGAATAAATATGGCAAATATATTAGTGCTTTTTTAACCAACTTAAAAAAAGAAGAAGGTTCTCAATTCAACTGTATGTTTTTTTTGTATTATTTTTTTTCCATTTATAGTGCATGTTAACTAATTTGGAAAATCCTATGTGAGCAATTTGGAGGTACAGGTAAGTTATCTATCAACTAATTTTGAACTGTTGTATTTTTTTTTTTAACCACCAAATCAGTGATAAGACCGCTCATACTGTTGAGCTATTAATATTGTTATTGGTTGCTAATAAACAAAATAATAGTATTATTTTTCTTACCAATCAACAAGATAACAAAGAAAATAATACTATTTTATAAAAGCTCTTACCAGCTGAAACTCTTGTGATATCAAACTCTGGGGTCTTCATGGGGGTGTCTAATGGTGATGTACTTGATATCCAATTTTTTGATACCTGAAATTATTAACATATTTTGATGTTATATTTAAACCTAAGCTAATTACAAGACAAATGATGATGATTTCTTATACTGTAGTAGAGAGAAATATTTTGCTGTTATGGGTTGACAATGTCATGGCACGATTCTTAGTCCTACAAGTCACCACACATATATTTTCAAGAAGCATGAAGGGACACCATTATAATAAAATTGTAATATTATTGTCTTCCTGGAAAATTATGTACCTCTACTTTTTGGGTTTACTTGACTAACTCATGCCCATGACAGTTACTTGAATAAATAAAAAGGTTTGTGGTAGGCAGTGCTTTATGCATGTATGAGATGAATGACAAAATAAATACTCACTTTTTTCAAGTGCTTCGAGATTTTAGCACCAGAGAACCCGTGTACAGAGTCTGTCAGTGCCACGGCTACCACTCTCTTCTCAAATTGCTTTTTTTGTGCATCTGCCAACATGACAGTTAGTACTCCCCCATAGCTGTGTGCCACTATGACAATCATTGATGCTTTTGTGTTGTTTATGTATGTCTCCCACACATATCTGAAACCCATAATAGAACTTTGATATCTTTTAATATTCCAAGTTCCAGTAATTCAGTGTTGGATGGAATGAATTTGGGATTTTTACCTGGGTTATTGGGGTATGAAGTTTGGGGTTTCTCTTTGTTGCAAGACATTTTCATTATGTAGTATCAGCCACACACAATCAAGTTAGCTATCCAACATGCATAGAAATGCTTTCAATACTTTTTGCACTACCCATTTTACTAATAGTGCTGCAAGCTATGATATTATAGTTTGTAAACTTAATGGTGTGGCTGGTGTGATATATATCCTCTCATCCATCCATTCATCCAGTAAGCCATTCATCTTCATCATTAACAACCCTTATATGGCTCACTATTGAACATGTGTCTCCTCTGACAATGAGAGGGGTTAGACTAAAAGTCCACTACGCTACCCCAATGAGGATTGGCAGAGTTCACATACACAAAGAATTGAGAAAATTCTTAGGTATGCAGGTTTTCTTACAATGTTTTACCTTCATTTGAGGCACATGATATTTAATTTCTTAAAATAAACATAACTGAAAAGTTGGAGATGCATGCCCTAGACTGTACTTAAGCCTACACCTCCAAATTGAAGGCAGATGTCATGTCCACTGGGCAATCACAGCTTTTACTAAAATACTTATTTTTCTTTTGTTAATGTGCCATAGCAATGTGCTTGCATGCATGCCACTTTGTTTGATAGAAGTATCTTAGGTCATAGTTACTAAAATTCCCATCAAAATATAGTCTCACAATGATGATTACATACTTAGTGTGTTCCTCAGCTGTACTGCTATGTTTAATTGGTGTGTCTTCACGATAGTTGTCATTGCAATTCAGCACCATGACGCCATACCCTCGCTTCTGTGCTTGTCTGATGTATGGGATCTGAGTGCCTGTGTCTAAACTGTCATTGATTATGAGGCTGCAAGAAAGATAACAGACTAAAAACAATAGTTACTACTCATCAAGAATTGTTACAGACTTTTGACTATTTTTTTTTTTAAACTTTACAAGTAAGTTATTAGTTTGTTGTGTTTCTCCTCAAACTACGAGGGAGCATTTTTATATTCATGGAATGGAGAGGGTTGTATTTTGAAGATAAGAAAGTTGAAAGAAAGCAAAAAAACATTTATTGCAAATATTTTCTCACAAATAACACTTTGACTTGTAGTACCCACAAGCAATTTGTTTAAAGCTGTTACAGCTGATTGCACAATAGTAATGAATTTAAAAAAAAAAAAAACAATTAACACTTTAACACTATTGTAGACCCAGACCATTTAGGCAAGCCAAAAACCATAAGTAGTCAAGTATCATAATTGACACATGTCATATTTATTTCCCCCCTTCTCTTACATGCCATAAATATAAATTGCTCTCTCGTAGGTGCTCTTAGTATCTAATGTAATGCAAAACTCTCTTTCTCTACCCAGGCCCTAAGCCTTCTAAAATTTAAGTTCAGACCCCTAATTATGAGCTATTGAGGGTCATTCATTACAATGTAGACTTCTGATACTTACGAGCGAGCCCATTGACCAGCTCTGACAGCTCCAGAACCATGTATGAGGACCAACAAAACATCCTGTTTATCATAGTCTTTCGACACAAATATGAAAGTCCCATCATTCTCGGTGCTGCCTTGAGGTACAGGCAGTTTATGCAGTCCTTCTTTCTCCAGTAAATGATAAATGTAATCAGTAATAGCTGTGCCCAGGACTTCATAATGTGCTTGACATTCTTGATGGTCATTGCTGATGTTGAATTGGAATGGATCTTCACCTGGTACACCATTCTCTTCTAGTTTTCTTAGTTGTCCATCTGAGAATAAAGTTCATTATATTGATATTTTTAATAACGTCCATGGCACAGTGGTATGCACGGTGGATTTACAAGACGGAGGTCCTGAATTTGATTCCCGGCTGGGCTGATTGAGGTTTTCAAAGAAAAAAAAGAGCATTCTGGCAAGATGTCATATAGACACCGAAAGGAAGATTTAGATTTTTATTATTATACCACCAGGTGGTCAAATACTGCAGGATAGAGGTACATTGTTTTGCCAGCTCTTTTCAACAGAACCCGCCTTCTGAACCAACTGTAGTATTTACAAATAGTCAAACTTGATGTTTCAAAAGTGCTACTTGATGACTTGATGATCCTTGTTTTGTCATTTTGAGTATACATATTTGAATGGTTGTGATTTTGATGTCATAATAAAAAATTTAAACATTACAACTTCTGGGTCTATTTATGTAGTTGATATAGCATTGTAGAGTTGTAGTTTGATATTAATTATTTTGTATATTACTAAAATATAGTTGTAGCCCTGCTGAAGAAACTTATCAATATTCTTCGGTTAGGTGAAGAATTGGTAACATACAAAAAAAAAATTATACCTGCATTAAACGCGTAGCCCATTTCCGCAATAGTTTTATGTTATTTGAATATAAACGAAAAATTGGTCTCAGTGTTACAGCAAAATAAGTATTAAATATTTTCTTTGAATTTTAAGTTGAAAACAAAAAATTCAACCTGAAAATTAAAATAAATATATTTTTTAAATCGCGAGTTGACATTGATTGACATTTCATTTGTGGTCTGTGATTGACAGCAAGGAACATTGACAGTTACAATTTGACATATGAATATATTTTATTATCTGTGACATTGACATAGATAAAGAATAGATTTCGCTATCACAGAATATATAATACTTACGTTCATAAACACTGCTTTCGTTTTGGATTGGAAAAAGTATTTTAATATTTTTTTCCGGTTTTTTCTTAGTTAATTTCCGTAAACACTTTTCCCATTTTCATTTGTAGTTACTTTTTGCGGAATCTGTTTATGAAATTAGGTAAAGCTATAGAAATTACAATAGAAATTTAGAGCCTAGACTCAGAGAGGGAGCTGGGACATGACAATAGTCCTGCACGCTGGCCCTATGCGATTGTCAGTCTTCACACAAGCAGAGAATTATAAAAATTGTCATTCCACTGTGCCATCACAGTACTAATAAATCTATATATACTCTTTGGGATTTACTTTCATTCTACAAGCCATATCATGAATAGTTTTAGTTTTAGATTATAATTTTGTAAAACATATCCTTGTTCTGATATACAGCTTAATTTAATAAGGTATGGTAGCCCCTCGTGTGTGTATCACGCTTGAGAAGATTGATTTTGAAACACCTGTGTGTGGATCAAGCTTCTAAAGATTGATTTCATACTCATATCATTTTGACCTTTTTTTTGTTGTTTTAACCTATTCTTGTCACACTCTAACTTATTTCACATGTAGTAAAAAGAACAAGGATGGCATATAATCACTCATAACCTGTACAAAACACGTCTGTGATTAGTACTGACAGTTTTTAAAACCGCGCTCTAGGAGCGCGGTCTACAGACGAGGATTTCAAAATCATATTTTTTTTTAATCTTTGTACATTAGGAGTGTTTTATTCTTTGGTAGAGTAAAATAATGTATAGAAAAAGTAAAAAACCAAAGACAATCTAGAAATAAAGGTAAAAATTTAAATTATAGCGCGTTTTGTGCGACAGTCGGGCAACTATCGCGCGTTCGGATTTCAAAATTTTATTGAAAATTACTTGTTTTTACTGCATTATTACATTTATTAATTAAAATTAGCTTGTTTAATAACAATTCCAACAAAAAAATATATTTAAATAGCTCCTATAGTACATTTTAATGTAATCGGGCGTTTTAAACACGCGTGACCTTGGAACGCTCGACTTTTAAAGATGGCTCCACAGTTGGTGCACTTAGAAATTCGATGACACAGTGGAGAGGATATGGGTAGGGTGGAAGTAGGGAAGGGTAGTAAGCACACATTAGTCAAAGCAAAGCTTGACCAGGTCTGCTAGTCTTAAATATTTATTCATTATACCAATCTAAAAACAGTAAAGTAAATGACATAACAAGCAAGAAGAACAGTACATAGACTCTGAGACCCGCATTCCTCTGTATTGCTTGTTTTATTTGCTCGTTAGCATCCTTCATAGTCTCTGTTGTGCCCACAACAGTGTTGGCTATCCTGTCTATATCTTGCTCTTGTTGCAGAATCTGAGGAAAAAATTTAATATAGATTTCATTTAAATTGGAAAAATTGATTTACCCATAGTCAATATTTCAAAGGATAAGGTTATTTTCAAATCCTTTATGTGATTGGTATGCTGAACTGTACGAAATTGTGTTAATATTAAAATTATAAGAATAACATTTTTTTCAAGGTAGGTACTATTGGTAATGGTATATTTGTAGTTATTTATTTTTTTAAATATTTTGAAACAATTGGGCTACAATTTGGACTGGAGATAGTACCTTGGATTAATAAACAGGCTTTAATATCTAAAAAGATAACAGTTTCTGCAGAATTCTGAAAAAATTGAATTTTATACAGGCATGCCTTGATTGATTACAATATAACTTATTCTTAAGTATCTGAGAATTTTTTTGGGTTTGTAGTGGTAAATGATTTTCATAATTATTACAGTTGATCCGGAGATTACCCCCTACAATACAATTTCTAAAACAGATTATAAATTCAGTTTCTATACCAATATCATAAAGAGGTCTTTATTTAGAAAGTTTTATAGTAACATGGAGATATGATTGTTGTAACATAAGCTCTAATTACTCTGTTACTGATGCATAAAATATTTACCTTCTCCGTGAATATCTCTTGTAACTCTGCTATGTGGAGTACTTTACTCTCTATCTGCCTCACTTCATCCGTCATACTGTTAAGCTCATTCAGCAATTGAACATTTTCTGATTCAAACATTTGCAACTCCTCTGCGCTCAGCTCTCCTTCGTCTGATAACACTGCCACTTCATTCTCCGACAAGTCTAATTTACTTTTAGTATTATCTACTTCTTCTGTACCCACATTCTCCTCTTTTGGTGCATTTTCTTGTATAAAAGGGTTTGGTATATTGGATTTAGTCTGTGGTAGTTCTAAACGGGACAACTTACGAATATCTAATGCCCGTTTAACCCTAAGCGCTTTTAATTCGCTATGTATTTTGCATACAGATTTTAAGTACGAATCTATGAGATCTATAACAGCATCCATGAAGTCGCGAGTCTGTAGCGATAATGGAACCTTGCGGTTATCGTTCCTGAACTCCTTCAGTAAGTGGCAACAGGTATTAATTATTCGTTGAGCTCCCGTGTCTATTTGATCTCTCTCCGCTTCAGACATTTCGTCCCCGGTCACATCGTTATAGAAACTTAAATACCTTTCTCTGTGCTCGAGAAGAAAGTCCCGTAGTTTAGTTATTTGTGACGTTATATCTCTCGCCGTGGCCATAAAACCTGTCTTCGGTTTACTTCGAAGTATACGTTGTTTATCATCGTTTGTCGGGCTATGGATGCCGAAAGCTTTATTTCGAGTCTTAACTGTTTTTATACAAGCTTTGAATAACGGTGTGATATCCATAACTTGAGTTATAACACGAAATCTGTTTTTAATCAATGCAAAACTGAAATCAATATTTATTCAATCCACCTTCAAATCTCAACAAAACAACCACAGAAAACAGCCAACAAACAAGGTGACAGTGACAGGTGTACAAAGACAAAGAGTATATTGCAATCATTAAAATTACTGTAATTCGTATTCGTAATTTTTAATCTGTGTTAAACTCTATGTGTAGCGAATTGTCTATCTGTATCAGGGTTCCCAACTTAGGGGTTTTCCCCCCAGATTTAGGGGGCAAATGAGTGAAATGGGATTTTTTTAGGGGTCTGAAATTTTTAGGGGTATTTTCAGGGATTTTTTGACTCTTTAATATTTTTAAATTGATAATAATTTTAATATTTCTTTCTTGGCCTAGCGACTTATAACGACATTCTGACGACAACTCTGAGGCAATTGGAGGCAATTTTCATCGAATAAAAAAAAAATGGTAAATTTGTTCATTGTCAACATGTATGATTTCAAAAAATCTGAATCTTCAGATAAAGACGTAGTATTTTGTCTGTATTAAATATAGACTTTTGAAACATATGACAGCATATTATTTCTAAATTATTATGAATTTATATTTTTTAGGGGGACAACTCAATAATTAAGGCGATTTTAGGGGTTTTTGACACCAACTTTAGGGATAAATATTTTGGAGAGTTAGTAACACTGATCTTTATCTATATTTTATTTGACGTTTGTGTTGTCTATGTGTTGACTGTTGACAAACATGAAACAATTTGTTTTGTGCGTATTTATATTTTTTAATGTCCTGGAAATGAAAAATCGTTTCAAAGTAAATTTTTCGATTGTATTTTGCTAAAAATTGTTAAACGTAAAAGTTTACTTTGCAACTGTATATACGTACGCGATAAAATGACTTCAACTGACACAAATTTTCGTAAGAGCAAGCACTCCATACCAATTGATATATTAGATGATCTTTGCAGGTAAAAGCTATTAAGTCTCAAAGTTGAAACGATGTAGTCTTCACAATTTGAATCTTCCAACTAATATGATTTCTGAAATTACTTCCATTCCTTTTTTATTGAGCGTTGTAGGTTATGCATCTTACTATGGTTGGATTTGCTCAATTCTTTTATTTGACTTTCAACATTATATTATGTGTCAAGTCAAACACAAGTCGCAGCAGCGATTATCTTCACATAAAAAATTCAGTTAATAGGTGTAATGTTTAATTTTCAGCCGTTTCATAATCAACCTACCTCCGGAAGACAGAGGAAACCTAGTGAGGATTTGCTTCCAGATAGAACTGGCGCACTGGTTCTACCTGGACTACTATTGCACTGACGACTCAACCAAACTCAACCCCTGCGGCATTAGGGAGTTTGCTGCACATATCTTTCAGGTACAATATAATAATTAATATGTATATTACTATCAAAGACCTTATACTTATAACAAGACTGTGCACCTAAAATTTTTGCTAAGCTAAAAAGAGATCTAGTGTTGTTGACTTAAGGTAGCTATTTCTTTATAGGTGATAGCTAGCAAAAAACGGTCCTGGCGAGAGGGCTCCCAATGGTTGTGTGTCCTTGTCTGACGTCTTGCCAGCTTAACTAATTATTGGGCTTGATAGAAATGGTAGAAAATTTTATATTTTGCATCTTTATGATTTACCAAAACAAATAATCTATAATCTTTGAAACTTATTGTAATAATTATACGGTTTATATAAATAATAATTATTTTGTTGTATTTAAATCATAATCTATTAAAACTGAGTAAAAGTAATACTTAAAAGTTTTAGACTGGTAATAAACATTAAATGCAAGATGGTGGTTTGTTTTTGTTTACTTGTTTGGTTAATTTTCGTGCTTTGATTTGCGATTTCATAAATTTTCTTATTTAACCTGTATGTTTTTCATGAAAAATGGTGAATTCATATTGTGACAGGGTGCACAAAAGAGTCTTATCCTGGTAGCAGCTTTTCTTTCCACGGGAAAGTGAAATTCTTTAGGCTCACCATGAAATAAGTAGATCAAAGATTTTTCAAGTTTTGTACTGTGGTCTCGTAGTAATAGTTAGGTAGATACTAGATAAGTACCGACTTACTTTAAATTACCTTGAAAATTTAAATCTTGCAACGCCTTTTTCACATAATTTTAATAATAATTTTTACTCGAAAATTAATATGTTTTGTGTTTGTACAAATATAACTTTAGACAAAATTCAGTTTAATTTTTTTTTAAATATTAAATTATGATCTTTGCCTGTCCCCGAATTTAGTTGGGGCAAAATTAAAAAAAATATTTAACTCTTCATAGCTGATGACAGCAGTTCTAATTTTAAAATTCATTCCGGCCCTTAATTCCGGTGGGAAGTAATTTGTATGAGTTATTGCCTCCCTATGGTGGGAAGCAGCATTTTCCACCCAATACACAGATCAAAACAACACTACTTTCCGAGTATGAGAAATGAAAAAAAATATTCCAATTTAAGTCTTTCTTTTAATCCAAGTGTAAGTGAGCACATTCTAAAATAATATATTTTTACTCACAATAAATTAGGAAGATGTAGGTAGCATAGTTATGTAGAATCAATATTTATTAGTATACTTAAACAATCGTTTTTAAAAGCTATTTGTACTGTGTCCTGTTTTGTCATGGTCACCTAATTAGAAAAGGACACACAACCATGGAGAGCCCTCTCGCTCGGACCGTTTTCTTCGCCATAGTGCACAGTCTAGTTAGTAAGTATAAGGTCTTTGATTACTATACAGTTAGCCCTTCTTCTTCATCCTTCTGGGTTGTTCGGCCAATGGCCACACACATACAATGGCCAATCACATGGCCAAGTGCGGACACTTGGCCATCTGATTGGCCGTTGTATTTTTTTTTTTTATTCTTAACAAGTTAGCCCTTGACTACAATCTCACCTGATGGTAAGTGATGATGCAGTCTAAGATGGAAGCGGGCTAACTTGTTATTAGGAGGATGAAAATCCACACCCCTTTCGGTTTCTACACGGCATTGTACCGGAACTCTAAATCGCTTGGCGGTACGTCTTTTCCGGTAGGGTGGTAACTAG
This sequence comes from Bicyclus anynana, assembly GCF_947172395.1. Taxonomy (NCBI): domain Eukaryota; kingdom Metazoa; phylum Arthropoda; class Insecta; order Lepidoptera; family Nymphalidae; genus Bicyclus; species Bicyclus anynana. The sequence continues at coordinate 15,832,828 of NC_069099.1, forward strand.
CCACGGCCGAAGCCTCCCACCAGCCAGACCTGGACAAATTAAGAAAATTTCAATCTGCCCAGCCGGGGATCGAACCCAGGACCTCCGTCGTTATATACACCGCTCATACCACCTCGCCACGGAGGCCGTCAAAATGTATGTGTAGTGCATAGCGTATTGCATTTAGCTCTATTAAGCTTAATTAAAGGCAAGGTGCAACCAATATTTTCATACATATATAAAAAAAATACAAATGAATAACATTGAATTCTATTATAATATAACCGTTTTCCCCCCGAAGGGCAGAAAACGATTATTTAGGTTTCAGCCGAAGCTTGACCCACTGTGAGATTACAATCTTCAAATTTTGCGTAATTGCAGTGTAAACCCCTCAATATTGAAATAAAGAGGGTAGGTAGAAATCGTTCGCGACGCCGCAATCGACGGTGAGCCGAAATAGACTCAGTACTCTCACAAGCCGGCAAGGCATGAAAATTTAGTGGGTCAAGCTTCGGCTGAAACCTAAATAATCGTTTTCTGCCCTTCGGGGGGAAAACGGTTATATTTAGGTGTTCGAGCCTCGCTTGACCCACTGTGAGAGGTGTTTATATTCTGCCGGCGATGGCAAGGCGTACTGTGAAGAACGATTTTTTAGGATAATAAATAAAATGATAAGGTGGTGTTGAGAAAAATAATATAATACTTCTTTAATTAATCTTTGATTTGATTTGAGTTAACAAAACTTAAAAATACAATTGTTTGATTTGCCACATTATCTATTCTCTTTGAATTGTGAATTCTATTCAAATTAAATAACTAGCAGAAATTTCACAAAACCCAGAAGGAGAAAATCACATATTCATGACATATTATAAATTCATATATGTGTAAATGATTCACTCAAAGTAATGTTGTTACTTGGAAGACTTTTATGTGGAACTTCTTTAAAGTAATATTTCAGAAAAGTATCCTTACTTCTCCAATTTCCACGACAGAGAACATCGTCTAAATTGTAATTTCTATTGGACCAATTATCTGTGTTTACAGCAGCTCTAAAACTGCCAGGGGTAGCAAGGATGTTCGCTGATTTGAACAAGGTTCGAAGCCAACCCGAAATAACAGTGCGTGAAGCAGCTTTAACTTTACCCCTAGTGGTAATAAATAAACTAGATGTTCTGTTGGCCCGACGCGATTTAGAAATATCAATTAACTTTTTTACCCAAAATGTAACATCTAATTTATTTATAATATTTCGAGTTAATTTCCACCCTGATTGTCTAAAGTTGACCGAGTCCGTTTTAGATCCGTACTTTGGCCAAAAAATCAAATGATCGTCATGAGATTCAAAGCAGTCAGGGCTAATATCGAGTAAAGTTAAATCATGTACTCTTCGTCCGGAAGATAAGAGTAACAATGCCGAAGTATGACGAGACACTTGAAACAAGCTATTAATATCGAAAGTGTAAATATTCAAATAGTCCATCAGCTGACTGACCTCCCACGTTAGAGGTTTAGGAACGGGAGGTTGACTTTTAAAAATAGCTCTTAATGCTTGTTTAACTAAAAAATGATTACTTAGATACTCGGTATTTTCCGGCTTCGCAAACGTAGTAACTACCGACTTATGAATTGCTATAGTTCTCGCCGCTAGTTTAACGTGTTTATGGAGATAACAAATATATTTAGCTAAGTCTACAGGAGATGGATCATCGATCTTAATGTTATTATCTTTAGCCCAACATTTCCAGCGCATCCAGGCCGGTTTATAGGTTTTAAGAGTGGATTTACGCCAGACTGTTTCTAGAAGCTTGCGGTCCTCTGTCGCCCAGGACTCTAGTAACTGCGACCAGCCTGTATTTTCCAGACCTGCAAACATATGTTCTTTATTGCTTGAGGTGGCTTGTTGGTCCTCAAGTCGAGAAGGCTCTCCTCTAGATCGGGAATGGTAAACGGTTGGCCTAGGGATCTCTGATATAGCTCTGCTTTCCAAAACGTTCTCTCCCATTTTGGGGCTACCAGAAGATAAATGCCCGAACATTGGTTTAGATGTCTCAGTACCCGGGGTACTAACGCTGGGGGAGGAAAGAGCCAACCTAGCTTGAAGTTCCAATTTCGGCTGAACGCGTCGACGAATAGACAGTTCGGATCTCTGGCATCTTCGCTTACATATCTGGGGAAGATCGCTGACCTCGCACTTGCAAACAGATCTACATCTGGTTTCCCCATCACCATGAATATTTTTTGAAGTGCCTTCTGACTTAGAGTCCATTCTGGTAATTCCATTGAGCGGGATAAACTGTCTGCGATCCCGTTGTACTTCCCGGGAATGTATCTTGCTATTAGATTTATCTGAAATTGTTTGGCCAGACTTAGAATTCTCTGAGTAATTCGAAGGAGCGGTAAGGATCTGGTGCCGCCTTGTTTCGTTATGTAGGCTACAACACATCTGTTGTCTGTTTGAACCATTACAGTCTGACCTTGAAACTGGGGTCCCTTTCTCTTTAATGACTCTAGTACGGCCCACAACTCTTTTTGATTGCTGTGCCAGGGACGTTGCTGTCGACTCCAGAGCCCGTTTATCTTCTCGTTGCCCACTGTAGCGCCCCAGCCCGACCCCGCTGCATCTGTTGTTAAAAATATTGTAGCTTCTTTTTGATGAATCGGGGATATCTGGGAAATGTTTCTCTGCCACCATTGTAGTTCCTTTAGAACTTTCCCAGGGATCAGGTATTTCTTTTGTTTTTGGTTTTTCGGAAGTTTGTTTGCCGCTATCTGTATTTGACGACTGTGTAGTCTTCCTAGTGGGACGACGAACGATGCAAAATTTATGCTCCCTAGTAAGACCTTTGCCAGCCACCATGTCCACCAACGGTTTTTGAGGAATTTTTGTATGAGTACGGTGCATTTCTTGATTGTTCTCGGAGGCAACTGTTTCAGGTTTTTGTTGGTGTTCCAGATTATTCCGAGATATTCCACTGTTTGTGTAGGGGAGAGGTCGGATTTTCGATAGTTTATGCACCATCCCATTTTGAGTAGGTGTTCTTGAACATATTGACTGTGCTGAGATAATATTACTGGGTTGGTGTGAAGAAGAAGAAAATCGTCTAAATATACGATTACTCGGATCCCCTTTTCTCTGAAAAAATTTGCAACCCAGTTAGTTATCTTAGCAAATATATACGGAGCAGTCGCCAGGCCAAAAGGTAAGCAAGTCATTTCATATAATATGTTCTCAAAATTAAAGGCAAGAAACCGTCTATGCGACTTAATGATAGGAATATGAAAATAAGCCTGTGATAAATCAATTTTTACCATAAAGTCAAGATCTTGTAAGCAAAGAGGAATTTTATAATGGTTAATCAAATGAAACTTTGGTGGACGTAAGTAGTTATTAAGTAATTTTAGGTTAAATATTGGCCTGTTAGAACCGTCAGACTTCTTTCTTAGGAATAAAGGAGAAAGAAAACCTGATTCGCTCAAACATTTCTCAATTGCCCCACAATGCAATAGTTTTTGTAATTCCTTTGTTATTGCTGAGCCAGATTTTACTAAAAGTCGATGACAGATTGTTGAATTAAACTTTCTTAATGGGGGAGAGCGAGTGAATGGTATTTTATACCCAGATAAAATAGATAATATAGATTTTGGAGCACCAAGGGACTTGCAGACTTCTAGATTGTCGCTCACCTGCCCAGCCTTAAAAGTATCTTTTAACTTAAAATTTATTTTTTCCTTCATATTTGGCCCTCTTGAATTTTCCTGGTGTGGATGATGGGCGTTTTCTTGAAGCGAAGCCACGATTGGTTGTTCTGGCATCATTGAACTTTGGTTTTTCTTTCTGGTTGGAAACATTAACGTTTCTAGGTTGCCATTTCTGTTTGTTAATGTGATGGAAGGAGCGTTTTTTAACTGGAAAAAACTGATTGATTCCACCTTGTTCTTTTATATATTCCCCCAATTGCGGTTCGGCAAATAGGTGGGTGTTGGAAGGTGGAATGTTATGTAGAAGTTCGTGTAATGTCTTATTGGATGGTTTGTAGACAGATCTACGGTGTTGAATAACCTCCGCTCTCTTCCCACAAGTGTATTGTAAGAGAGCATCTGAAGTGCGACGAAATGCAGAATCAGTTGCTAGAAAGTTTTTGCTGATGTGCGACTTAACATCCGGACTTGCAGTATTATAAGTGTCTTGAAAATGTTTTCTTTGTTGTAGAAGCCCATGACAAATAGCCCCGAGACATGCATCCATTTTCTCTAAAAATGAAACTGTTTGCCAACTCGGAGTCACCTTTGCTAATGAACTATTTACTTTCAAACTAGTGAAGACTGGTGTGGCTTGGAACTGTTTTTGGACTTCGGAAAACCGAATATTTTGCCACGACGATTCACCAAGCCTCTGGCAATGAGTTCCTTGCTTGATCAAGGTTTCTTCGGCGTGTCCTATTTTGCTCTCAGACTCCTTGGTATCTGGTGCAAAGTCAAAGAAATTAAGTACCTCCTCATCTGGAGTAGCTTCCTGAGATAGAGAATTTTCCAGAGCGGGGGCGATCCAGTCATTCTCTAAATTGTCATCATCCTCTTGTGTATCAGAACTATCAGAATCAGGATGATTTCCCCTTTTTTGTGTTAGCAAAACAGAGTGTTGCTTAGAAATTTCTATCAGCTGTTTCAAAATTTCATTTTGTTGCTTCATATATGTTTTTGTGTCTGGTTCTGGACTGTGAGCCCTCTTTCTAGATTTCCTCAATGAGGTGGAGGACGTGGCAACAGAGGATGCGTCATCATCATCTCTTAACATTGATGTGGCCTCTTGACGTGACAGGAAGTGGCTTTTGATAGAAGAGATATTTTCCAAAAACCCATTGTATGCGTCAGTGGGATGGATTTGTTTCACAATAGAAAGTGGAGAATAAATCAGGGCTCTGCCCAGCGGTGAACAAATTAAATCGCCTTTCAATAATTTGTATCTACGTTCGCTAAGCCCATTAGGGCACCCGTAAGCCTTCGCTAGTTCGATAGTAGGTATAGCGAAACGCAGCCTGTTTTCGTTATCCGATGAAATCCTTTCTCCAAAAAGATCCTGGTAGGACACGTTATTAACTTCCCAGGACCTCCAATTTTGTGGGTAGAATTCATCCAAAATATTAATAATTCTTTTGAAAAAATCCCCTTGTCCAGAAGGTGGCACCCACCGGCATAAGTCTTCAAACGTTATGCGTTCCATGATCTGAAAAGATCGTAATATGATAATTACTATAGTCAAAAGACCTTAGACACATCATGTAGAGCAGTATAATGCTCGCACATTACGACTTTGGCATTCAGACGTCGCCTGCCGTGTCGGCTGACTAGACGGCGCCTGCCATAGCGGCCGGTCAGCCGACGTCTGCGCTCGCACAGCCGACGGCTGAGCCGTGAGACGTCGCCTGCCATGTCGGCCGGCCAGGCGACGTCTGCGCTGCGAGACGTCGCTTGCTAAGTCGGCCGGCCAGACGACGGCTGAGCTGTCAGACGTCGTCTGCCTTGTCGGCCGGCCAGCCGACGTCTGCTCTGTGAGACGTCGTATGTGCAAGGTGGCACAAATTTTAGACATTCGGTATGTCCAAATAGTGAGTCTGCCGTCCGAGGAGCGGGCATTCACTACAATGAGAATTCTCTCATTTTCGACGTTTATTAGGTCCACATAGCGATCTTGCCGTCCTAAGAGCGGGCATTTGCTAAAATGAGAATAATGTCTCATAAAACTAGACCATTAACGAAATATCACCGATAATAGTATTCACTGTTAACTCACCTTAGGTATATCACGATTTTTACACACACGAATTTTAACACTGCACACTTTACAAAATTTGAAGACGTACTGAGTCTATTTCGGCTCACCGTCGATTGCGGCGTCGCGAACGATTTCTACCTACCCTCTTTATTTCAATATTGAGGGGTTTACACTGCAATTACGCAAAATTTGAAGATTGTAATCTCACAGTGGGTCAAGCGAGGCTCGAACACCTAAATCTATACTATTATTTTAGAGAGGAAAGATTTAATTGTTTGTTTGCATTGAATAAGCTTTGAAACAAGTGAACCGCTTTGAAACAAGTAGATTTGAAATTTTTTTCACTGTTGGGAAGGTACACTATGCTTGGGTGTTATAGGCTATATCTTATCCCCGTATTCCTACAGAAAAGGGAACTCACGGGTGAAACCACATGGTGTGTGCTAGTATTAAATTAACACCTTTTAGCTATATGCCCATCAATATAGAACTACAGTAGGTTTTTAAAAAAAATATATTTTTAATTTTTGTCTGTGTAAGAAAGATGAGAGGATTGGATCCTTACTTACTAACTTAGTCTATATTGTATCTTGTAGTGTCTGCTAGATTTTAATATTTTTAATAACAGTATCTCCTATGCTGAAGGACAATAATTTGTTATGTTTATGTTTATGCTAAATAAATACATAATTGCAGATGCTGACACAGGATAGATCCCCATTGACTTTGCAATTTTTAATACTATTTTCGTAAATATTTAGGGAGATAATTATTATTATTTGACATGTATGTAAAAGCTGAATTATCCCACATTATTTACAGTGATTTTTTGTTAACATTAAAAGCTCATTAAAACAAGATATTTGCTTTTGTTAATAATTACATGAGCTTAAACAGTTTGTAGACTAGGAAAGGCTTATGTCAGACATTCTAAACTACAAGATATCTTTCATAATAAAACTATTACTAAATCTAAACCAATATTCTAACAGATTGCTATCCTATAGGATAATCTCTATATCTACTAAACCGATTTTGAAAATTCTTTTACCACTAGGAAACCACAATTCTCAAAGAAACGGTACTTTGTGGGTGAAACCATTTTTCTTTATTGTGTAACTTTTAAATTCAGTAATGGGTCATCATTGTATATTTTATATGTCATGAAATATTATTACAGCATGTACCACAGCTTCGTGAGCACATAAGGAACCTGGATGAAGTTCTTGACAACTGGCGCGAGTACAAACAAACTGTACCAACTTACGGCGCAATCTTACTTGACACTGACTTGACTCATGTGCTACTGGTGCAGTCCTACTGGACAAAAGCTTCTTGGGGCTTCCCCAAGGGTAAGGTTAATGAAGATGAAGAGCCTTGGAAGTGCGCTGCTAGAGAAGTTAGTTGATTTTACAATACTTATTAAAAAAGAAAAGACAAAACTTTGCTTTAAGTATAGATCTCGCCATATTCTTTGATTTTTATCTGATACTGATAGAGTATGCAACACACCAAATTGTGTAGTATTATGCTGGGATATGTTTTTGTTTTCTCCGCAACCACATACTTTGTGTTCAGAGCAAACTCAAAGTTTGATGTGACCTACACAAGTTGAGCCGGATTTATGTCTCACTTGCCGTGTCAAACAAAAGCTATGATACTGATGTGTCACGATATGACACGTCAGACAAATATAAATCCGCCTTAATTGACTTTGATTTGTGACATTATTTTAAAACAAAGATAAAACTTTAAATATTCCTTTACCGATCGCCAAACAACTCAACACAAGTTACAATTAGATTAGCCTCATATTTCAGCCTATAAGCCTAACATGTTACCCATGATATGTCAAGACAAAACAACCATTTGCGACCTAAATGTCGCTCTCTGTTTTGTCCCAATGCTAAGAAAGAGAGAGCTATATTGTAATATATTGGTCGATTTGTCTTCACGAGATAATGTCGTGGGTCGCATGTTACGCCTACTTAAATTGAAAACGCTCTAAAGCTTTATCTCTATTATTTTGAAATAGATGTAAATAACAATTTCTTATTTAATTTATAACATTTTTGTTTTTTACAGGTACTTGAAGAAACTGGTTTTGACATCACCGGCCTAATAAACAAACAAGACTATATCGAAGCGATGATCCATGACCAAATTGTTCGCCTTTACATAATCGGCTACATATCGCGCGACACGAAATTCCAGCCGAGAACTAGGAATGAAATAAAAGCTTGCGAGTGGTTCCCGATCGCTGACCTACCTGCCAATAGAAAAGACATGACACCAAAAGTTAAAATGGGGGTAAGTCCCAACGCGTTCTTCATGGTGTTGCCATTCGTCAAAAGAATGCGTCGTTGGGTTTCTGAACGTAAACAGAAAGTTTTTAGACGTACGCGACACAAGTCGATGGGCGAAATTGAGTCGTGCAATGGCAAGAACAAACCAATTTCTCAAGGATTGCAAAATGAAATAAAAGAGTACCAACAGAATTCCGAACATAAATACAAAAATAATCATGGCGGCCACTCCAATACGAAGAATGGCAACACCGCGAATGGGAACAGAAAGGGCGGGAAAATGGCAAAACGTCAACTGTTTACGCCACAGAATATGCATTCTAACAATTTTTCGCCTGTCAACAAAGATAACAGTCCTACAAACGATACTGAGGAAAATTCCTACGTTATGAACTTTGTGGCGCCATCTTGGGCGAATTTCAGATTTGACAGACGCGCCATCTTGGAATGTCTGACTTGAAATGAAATATTGTTGTAATTTAGGATTGATCTCAAGTAGGCTCTGCACAACCATACACTTGTTAACACCCTCATGCAGCACAGCATCTACAATTGTTACTTTCTTTCATATAATTAATAAATTAATGTAGTTAACAATAGTTGTTTAATGTTTTATTTAACTAGGATAGTACAGTTAAACCAAAAACCAGTACCAGTCAAGAGTCAATATGACAACTAAAACTGATGTATTCTATCACTCTATGGTACCAATATCTTCATACTATTCCAGTTAAATACAATACTATTATGGGCCTTTCTTTAAAATTTGTTTGTATGCAGTGTAATTCCTAATTATTGATAGTCCAGTAGTGCTATTCTGTGATGAAGATTTTATAACTCGACAATGTGAGCTTCGAATTCGTCTCTGTTTCTCTCTATCTACAGTATTATGACAGACAGAGAGAGATAGAGACAATTTCGAAACACTATAAAAATATTGTTATAAAATATTCCACAGGTGGAATCATTATAGAAATTAAAAGATCAATCACATTTATCTCTTTATTGGTATAAAAGTGTATTGGGTTGTGCAGCATTTTAAAAGCACTTGTATTATTTGAATACATTGATATATAAATTCGATATCGAAAATAAATATTTTTACGAATTTTTGATTTTTTTTTCAAGTTCCCATCACCCTGTAGACGTAGAAAACTAAAACAAAACTGTAGTATTATTAAACAACGATGCAAGTTTAACTATGTGTGCCATAATATTGGCCTGTTACGCCGAGCGCCTACAAAGGTCCGTGCGTTGTTATGTACATAAACGGAATCTAACGGAACTAGCGGACGCCCGCGACTTCGTTCGCGTGAAACTCGATGTAAACTTTCAACTACCTCTACCCTACTCCTACCCTACCCTTAGGGGTATAAAAATAGATCTTGGCCTATTCTCATAGATACCGAATAAGCACAAAAAATTTCATCAAAATCGGTCAAGCCATATCGGAGGAGTATGGCAACGAAAACTGACACGAGAATTTTATATATTAGATAAAAAAAAACCAAGATTTTTTAGATATAAGCAATAACTATAACTGCCGGGTGGTTAGGGTAGGTCTGGGCCAGGAATGGCCATTTCCCTTTGATACACATGTTGATTTCTGTGACACAAAATACAGAGGTGTACCGTGAATATATGAAATCTGAATACGAGGGGGCAGGATGGATTTAAAAAAAAACTTTCAAACTCCATCGTGTGACATATCAAATTCTGCTGGATAATGGACGACAAAATTGAGGCAAAAAGTTTTACTTTAAAAGCGAATACCTATTGTTTTTGTATTGCACTAATGAGATTAAAATAAACATATAATTAAAACAATATGTTGTATATTGAATATTTTAATTTTAATTAGTAATAATACATTTAAGAAAACTAGGATGCAATATCGAGGAACACATTGAACACATTCTCTGCTATAAGGGAGATACACCTGGACTGCACGGAGTTGGGTTTCTTATTGACAGGAAGCACAAGGCCAACATTGTCGAGTTTGCAGGAATATCAGAACGGGTAGCCTTACTACGCATGCAATTTGGAGAATTCCAGTTATCACTCATTCAAGTATATGCACCAACTGAAGAAGCAGATGAAGATGTACTAAACAAATTCTATGAAGACCTGGAAAAAGCTCACGATACACCTGACAAAAACATATTGATACTAGGGGACTTCAACGCCAAGATTGGAAAACCTAAGAAGAAAGAAAATCTCATACTGGGTAACTATGGCTATGGGAAACGTAACCAAAGGGGTGAGAGATTAATCCAATATGCCTATGAACATAAGCTCTGTATAATGAACACATGCTTCAAGAAAAAGCCCAGCCGCAGATTTACTTGGATTTCCCCTGACGGAAAAACCAAAAACGAAATAGACTTCATTATGAGTAACCAGCCCAAGTCTATAACAAACATAGAAGTTCTGAGCAAAATAGACTTTCCATCGGACCATCGACTAGTCAGAGCCTCTCTGAAACTGGAAAAGCCATCATTGTCAAGAAGGGCATTCAAAACATTACCAGAATTGCCTGAAACTGATAATGAAAAATCCAAGTACCTAAATAACTTGAGAAAAAATATTATTAACCACCCAACAGACATATGCAACAATATAGATGTTCAAACTTGCTATGATGCCCTGGAAACAATAATTAAACAAAGCCTGAAAGTGGATAAAGACCCTAAAACAACAAAAATACTAAGTGAATCAACACAAAATCTAATAATTGAACGCTCCAATTTAATGAAACAAAAAAATAAAACCAAAGAAGATAAAACAAAACTTAAAAATCTATTCAAAACAACAAACAAAGCCATCAGAAAAGATTATAAAGACCACAGAAAACAGATATTAGAAAAAAGCCTGAAACAATTTCGAAGTACGAAGAGGGGTCTCAAGGATTTAAACACACACAAAAATTGGATAACAAAACTAGAAACGGGTCAACAAGAAATGAGAACAAGGAAAGAAATAATTGACAGTGCCACGGAATTCTATAGAAACCTTTATGGATATCATGATGACATAGCAGAGGAAAGGGTAGGTCCAATCATCAAGACCTCCGAAAACTCAGAAGGTATAGTACAAGCCATTGATGAACAAGAAGTGCTTAAATATATATGTAAACTAAAACCTGACAAATGCCCAGGACCTGATCATATAACAAATGAGGCCATAAAGATTGGAGCACCAATACTAACTAACATCTTAACAAGATTATTTAACAAAGTGATAGAACAAGGCTCCATACCTATACAGTGGGGTAGCTCAAACATTGTTCTACTATACAAAAAAGGGAACCCCCTTGACATCGGTAACTATAGACCAATTAGTTTGATACCGACCATTTACAAGCTATTTTCATCAATTATACTTAGTCGAATAACACCAACAATTGATATGAACCAACCGATTGAACAGGCAGGATTCCGTGCAGGTTTTTCCACAGTTGACCACATTCATGTTATAGAACAACTTATAGAAAAATACAAGGAATTTAATAGACCACTTTATATAGCTTTTGTGGATTATTCTAAAGCATTCGACAGTATAATACACACATCTATATGGCATACACTGGAGAACAACAAAGTGGATAACAGATATATTCAAATTATTAAAGACCTGTATTCCAAAAGTGTAAGCAGAATAAAGCTAGAAAGGAAAGGTGAAATGATCCCCATTAGACGAGGCCTAAGACAAGGTGACCCGCTTTCACCAAAACTATTTATAGCAGTGCTTGAAGGTGTCTTTCAAAACATAGAATGGGGAAGTAAGGGTATACAGATAAAAAACCGTCGCCTAACGCATCTGAGGTTTGCAGATGACATAGCCCTTTTTAGCGAAACTGCACCATCCCTAGAAAAAATGCTACAAGTCTTAGATGTGGAAAGCAAAAAAGTAGGTCTAAATATGAACCCAGACAAAACTAAAATCATGTCCAACAGCCAATTAAAGCCTATAAAAGTAAATAATAAAATGATAGAATATGTAGATAAGTATATTTATCTGGGGAAGCAAGTGTCATTTGACACAATCAACAACGAGATGGAAATAAACAGGAGAATAAACATAACCTGGAGCAGATACTGGGCACAAAAGGAGATTTTTAAAGGAAACTATATTTCAAAACACAAAAAAATAGTAATGGACACCTGTATTTTACCATGCCTAACATATGCCAGCCAAACATGGGTGTTTGATAACAAAACCAAAGGCAAAGTAAGGTCATGTCAGAGGGCAATGGAACGCAGTATGCTGAAATTGAAAAAAATCCATAAAGTCAGACATAAAATGATCAGAGAAAGAACCAGAGTCACAGACGCCTTAAAACATGCCTTGAAACAGAAATGGCAATGGGCAGGACATATATCGCGGTTGAAAGACGCCAGGTGGACACTTAGGGTCACTGAATGGCAGGGTCCACTAGGCAAAAGGAGAGTTGGCAGACCTCAGAAGCGCTGGACAGACGACATTGCTCAAGTGGCTGGTGGGGATTGGTTGAGGTCAGGACGGGACAGACGAAAGTGGAAATTGCTGGAGGAGGCCTATACCCAATACAATGGGATTCATGCAAACGTAAAATAAAAAAAAAAAAAAAAAAAAAATTGTATTACTAATTTGTATGAAAAATAAAGACTTTATTATTATTATTATTATTATTATTATAATAATACATTTATCCAATAAAAAACAATAATATCACATCATAATACAATGCTAGCAAACAATATTCTATAAAAATTATATTAAAAAGGGAGATTATAGTTCGGTGTGAAATAATTATCTAATATTTTCTATAATTTACACATTGTTATCTATTACACAATAAAGTTTTCGTTACAATTTACATTATAATACACTTTATTTATAAGTAATAGTTAATGGGGTAATTTTACTCGATTTTAAATAAATAATATAACAAAATTAAGATGAAATTGTTAAGAACACGTACAAATGCTCTGCACTGTAAAGTTTTATATTCAAATTGCTTGAATCCAGGGCTATCTGTTTAAACTATAAAAAAACAGTATACAATTTAATTTAGATAAATTGCTATAATTTAATTTATTTTAAATCAGGTTATGACCAGAAGAAGGAAAAAAAAATCTGGTCTATGTTGATCAGTGTGCGTTAAATAGATTTAAAAACCTCACTGAGATTAATCCATTTACTAGAGTTTTCAATGGCAGCAATCGAGCGCTAATATGTTGTTAAAGTTACGTATTTCTCCTAATATCTACAAAACCAGTATTAAAATTATGTTAAACTTGAAACTTAACATATATGTATACTGAGATCTTTGGTACATTTTGGAGAGCAAATACCAAATGATAATTTTAATAGTTATATTAGTTTTTAAGATTATTATATAGCCATGTCTTTTATTACCTAAGCGAAACTAAATGACCAAGTGGCCAAGACCTCTTGCATTAAAGTACAGCCTCCCGAAAGTGTTTTTGACGTGACAACGTCTTATAATTCGATGGAGCCGGCTGCACACTCAAAAAAAGATGACGTCATGCGCCGTTCTAGGGTTGCCAACTTTTTTTACAATATATATATTATAAAAAGTATATTCTGGTCTATGAAGATATTAAACATATTTTAGAAAAACGAACATTTTATTTTGAAAAATGCAACAATTCCATCAGTATTTTCTTATGACGTTGTCACGTTCAACTATCGTCGGTAAACCGATTTTTTTTTGTATTTTCAAATAGCATGGGAAGGTGACATCGCCTGATTATCGTGAATCGCGGCATACTTTCAAGACTGAAACGACCTGTCACCATACCCATGCTATCTGAAAAACACTAACAACTTAGATATTTGGTCTTCATTTGCTAGCAAGTATACAAAACATACATTGCAGCCTTTCTAATAAATCAAGCCTCAAGAACTCTGCAGAATATTTTTTTAAATGAACATCGCTTGCCTGCAGCTTTACCAATATTTGTTTTACAATTTACATACTTATACGGGGCATCCATATATTACTTTAAATGTTCAGGGAAGAGAGGAGGGGATTTTCTAATACACTAATTACTCGTAATTCTCGATAAATAAATTGTAAAATAGCAAGATAAAATAAATAATTCAAAAATACCTGACCGGGAAAAGAACACTAAAAAGAGTATAAATCAAGATTGAATAAATAGAAACAAAATTAAAATATAAACTGACAGCATCTGAGAGCTTAAAGTTAGATACTATAATATCAAAAGGCACTTGGGTTTTTTAAAACCTACACAATAATATTTCTTTAAAGGAAAATGACTCATAGTCGCAAATAAAAATCTGTTTCAAAGATCGAGAAGTCGCGTAAAAATGTATAAAGTTAAACATTATTTATAATTTTACCCGAATTATTGATGATTATAAAACAAATTATCATTGTTGTTTATATTAAAAATAATGATGCAAATTGTCAAATTTACATAAAAACACCTTCATGCACAAAAAAACCTATACAAATTTTATAACCCGGTTTTTTATGGATTGGGTTAAAAATGATACAAATTTTGAAAAATCAAGAGTCTAGCCCAGAGGTTCCCAAACTTTTTTTTCTCATAGACTTCTAATACAAGTGGTTCCAGTGGACCCCCCGCTTTTCTATCCAAAACATGTGGTTAGATTCACCTATGGAAATTTTCGTTGCAGCCAAATCAGCCACCACAAAATTACCGTTAAAAAAAACATTGTGAGAAACGATAACTTAGTTAAATAAATAATTGATTGTATGTGAATCATATAAATCAATAAAATTGTCCAAGGAAAAAGTTCTTTCAGCCAACTTCAATTTTTAATATCTACTCACAGCACAAGGAAGCAATCAAAACACAAACTATTTTATTTACAAAACTTCCCATTCAATATGAAACCAAATAAAGTTTCGTGGACCCCCGCTTACGAATCGTGAACCCCATTTTTATGTCACTTTAACGTAGAGCCCCTCCGAGTCTTCCGTAGACCCCTGGGACCACCTGGACCATTTGGATCTCACCAGAGGGGGATAGGAATGGGGTGGGGGGTCAGAAAAGCCTAGTGTAACAAACGGATGCCCCCTCAGCTACAACTAGTCCTCGTTAGCGAACATGGCCCTGCTGTTGTACCGCTGGCGGTGCCTGCGTACCAGTACGTAGACCATCCCGGACACGGCGAGCAGCACGGGCAGTAACAGCCCGCCGGATATGATCAGCACCACGTACCAGGAGAAGCTGTCGGTGGGCGGGGACCCGTACCCCACTGCGAATGACCTGGGAACGAACATTATATCATTGGTTTTTATGGCCTCTCTTCATATAGAGCTCAGACTTATTACACAAGGACTTGCCTCGCTAGACGTTACTTTTCTGTCAAAGTATTTGATCAACGATCTAATCTATATATATTTGAATTGCTGTTCGTTAGTCTCGTTAAAACTCGAGAACTGCTTAATGGATTAATCTTATCTTGGTCTTGAAATGTTCGTGGAGATATAGGGAAAGTTTAAACGGGTGAGAAAAATTAGAATGATTGCCGGGAAAACCATAAAAACTCTTTTCTATTTTCCATACAATCGTTTAAGAGTCAATTGGTAGGGGTAGAGTAGGGATGGGAAGAAGTGCACATTAGTCAAAGCGAAGCATGACCGGGTCTGCTAGTGTAATTATAAAAACTGTCTATAGAATTTTTACATAGTTGTAATCGTGTTTGTTGGTTAAAAAGCTATGTTAAAATACCTTTATGTGTAGTTTAATGATGTAAAAAGTAGTCAACAACTTCTTGTGTTAATATAATGTATTATTTTATACATTATATTAAACAAGAAGTATATACCTAATCTAAGCTCGTTTTCCTCAAAAAATGACAGTCAATTTTATTTGTGAATTAGAGTGGGTCTTTATGTAATTAGTCTGAGATATAGAAGGACAGTGATAGCCTAGTGGATATGACCTCTGCCTCCGATTCCGGAGGGTGTGGGTTCGAATCCGGTCCCGGGTATGCACCTCCAACTTTTCAGTTGTGTGCATTTTAAGAAATTAAATATCACGTGTCTCAATCGGTGAAGGAAAACATCGTGAGGAAACCTGCATACCAGAGAATTATCTTCATTCTCTGCGTGTGTGAAGTCTGCCAATCCGCATTGGGCCAGCGTGGTGGACTATTGGCCTAACCCCTCTCATTCTGAGAGGAGACTCGAGCTCAGCAGTGAGCCGAATATGGGTTGATGACGACGATAGAAGGAACTTTTAGTCCTACCACAATGCTAATGTGAGTACCCAACTAGTGGTTGAGATTTGCAACTACACCCCCGATCCCAGCACTGATTGTAAATCTGTGTAAAACTTAGACCATTATAAAGAAAGGAACTGCCTCGTAAACCGTTACCCCTCTGTCAAAGATCAAGAATCAATGATCTAACGCGTTTATAAACACTGTTGCTATAGAATCGGTGTTTCATTGTTGTAATCGTTTTCGTCGTGTAAAGAGCTCCCTAAAAATGCCGGTTTGTGTAGTTGAATAGCATAAAAAACGGCCAAAAACTTTTAGTTTAGTAAAAGATGGAGTAACGTTTCATTTGTAAGTATTTCTACCATAATTTTATCAAATTTGTATTTAAAACGATTTCTAAAAAGAATCGATTCTTTTGACGGAACAGCAAAAAATCGATTCTTTTGACGGAACAGCAAAAAATCGATCAAGTAATCGAACATTCTATATATATATTCTGTGGATAGTCTAAGCGATGTGTTGGTTAGTCTGTGTAAAAATTACGCGTGTGTGTATTGCGAGTCAATTATATAGTTGTGTGTAGTGTATGGACACAGAATATACTTAATGGTGTTAAATGGTTTCGATGTGTGAGTTTACCTCGTCCCCCCTCAAAAAACGACAGACTTTTTGTTGGTGAATTTGGGTGCTAAACAGGTCCATTATTTTTAATGGTCTAAGGTGAAAAAGACGAAGTGACCACTCACCACGCGGTGTAGTTGTGCTGCGCGTAGTACCCGTCGCCGCCCTCGCCGAAGGAGACCATCATGTCCTGCACGAGCAGGTTCGCTCGTCCGAACTCGTCGTAGAACGTCTTCATCGTGCTGCGTACTGGAAGACTTGTCCTGGAAAACGTAATATAAGGGTAAAGTTTACTTATAGTAAGATTAGAGCTTTTGAAGGCCTCCGTGGCGCAGTGGTAAGTGGGGATGATTTACAAGACGGAGGTCCTTGGGTTCGATCCCCGGCTGGGCTGATTGAGATTTTCTTAATTGGTCCAGGTCTGGTGGGAGGCTTCGGCCGTGGTTAGTTACCACCCTACCGACAAAGACGTACCGCCAAGCGATTTAGCGTTCCGGTACGATGTCGTGTAGAAAGGGGTGTGGATTTTCATCCTCCTCTTAACAAGTTAGCCCGCTTCCATTGCATCGTCACTTACCATCAGGTGAGACTGCAGTCAAGGGCCAACTTGTAAAGAATAAAAAAACCAGCATGCTCAGAAGCGGGATAGCGATCTTAGGGACATAATGTAGACTCTGTATACAATGATAGTAACAGGCTAGTTAAAACTTTTTTAAACTTATTCTTCAATAGTTCATTATTGTTCTACTAGATTAAAATATTTTTTTTGAGTTGTGATTATATGAAAATTTTAGCTTTTAAATATGTTTTTGACAATAAGAGCCAAGACGCCTGTCGGCCATGACAATCTATATTTCAACTGTTTCATGACGTCACTCACAATCCCTTACAATCGAAGGTCTAAGAGCAGACGAAATCGCGGAAATTCGCTTATTATTTTATAAAGTAATGGAATTTTCATCCTTAATGCGTTCAAAATAAGGTTTATAATAATGCTTCATGCAACTTACCTATTGAAGTAAGACACGTGAGCTATGGTCGAGCTGGCAACGCCGCGCTCAGCCTGGACGTACCCCACCGGCCGGAACTGCAGGTACCCGCCGATTGCGTAATTGTGCAGCGCTGGCGTTTTGATCTCTATCACCTGTGTCATAAGGTTCCATATTGTTTAATGTTTTTTCCTAACACAATACATGCAACATGCTGTGGTTGAGCTGGCAATGCAGCGCTAAGTCTGAACTATAGATACACGCCTACTGCGCTCGTGTTTTGAGCTCTATCACCTGTGTAATACAGTTCATTATTATTATTTAATGCCTTTCTTATACAATATATGAAACATGAGCCATGTCTGAGCTGGCAACGCCACGCTCAGCCATCTTCAAACACCTGCATGCTGCACTGGTATTTTGATCTCTATCACCTGTGTAATAAAGTTCATTGTAAATTTAATAATTTTTCTCACACACAACACATGAAAGTCGAGTTATGGTTGAGCTGGCAACGCCGCACTAACCCTGAGCTTCAAAAACTCGCTGGTGTTTTGATCTCTATCACTTGTGTCATAAGGTTGAGCTGGCAATGCACCGCTAAGCCTGAACTAGATACCTGCCTAAAGCCATGTTTTTTTTAATTTCATCACCTGCGGGATAAAGTTCATTATTATTTAATGCTATTCTTAACACATGAATCATGAGATATAGTTGAGCTGGTCAAAGTCAAAGTCAAAATTCATTTATTTCAATTAGGCTTAGTTTACAAGCACTTTTGAAAGGTCAAGATTATGTCATAATTTAAATTAAGTGGTAATAATAGTCGAAAACTTAAAACTAAAGTTACGAGGGTTCCAAACGCGCCTTGGTCCGAGAAGGCTCACAACAAACTCAGCCAAGGTTTTAAAAACTTATTAAAACTAAGCACACAGTCGTATATTGCAGTTTAACACCAAGCTTTTTTAATCATTAACACTATAATAAGCCTTTCCCAAAAGATTGTGTTTAATAAACACTTTGAACATTTTGAGAGACAAAACCGCGCTTAGCCTGAGCTTTACAAATCCGCCCACTGCTCTGGTGCTTCGATCTTTATTACCTGTGTAATAAAGTTCATTATTATTTAATTCTTTTACATAATATCACCTGTGTAACGAAGTGATCAGTTTCACCAGGTGAAACAGTGTCCAGTTGTGTGTGGATCATGTGGGGTCACCTCAGACCAATTATAGAAGGACCTGTATCGCACTCATAGTCACGAACAAAATCGTCTGTCATTTTCTGAGGAAAACGAGCTTAGATTTGGTATATATCTTAAACTAAACAAAAAGTTTTTACCCGTTTTTTACACAATTCAACTACACAAAAAGGTATTTTTACGGAGCTCTTTAACCGACGAACACGATTGATACCATTTAACATCGATTTTATAGAGACAGTTTTTATAATCGCATTAGATCGTTGATCATATACTTTGACAGAAAAGTAACGTCTAGCGAGGCAGGTCCTATACAATAATTGGTCTGAGGGGGTCACTCACCTCAAACACTCCGGGCGTGTGCTCATCGTCCAAGCTCTTCCGCATGGTGTAGCGCATGGTCTCGGTGGCGGAGTCCGTGCTGACCAGCAGCAGGTGCAGCGCGAACCGCGACGCGTTATACCCCGGCGTGCTGGTCAGGTTCACCAGGCTGACGTCGAACTGTGTCGAGTTGGCAGTGTGGATCAGATGGGGTAGTTCCACAGCATAGTCTTTGAATGGGATTAGGTCCAACTGTAAGGAAATATCAAAGTTTCACTCATGTACTTAGACCAACAAAGCTTATATTTGCTAAAGCAAAACATTTTTCAGCTATTTGGTAATGTCTTTAAGTGAATAAGAACACTTTGTTTCAAGTATAAAATTCTCAGAATCAGATTTTTGTTTAATACATTATTTCTTATTATTAATCTATACTAATATTATAAAGAGGTAAAGTTTGTAAGTTTGTAAGTTTGTCACATTTTTTAAATGGGGTAATCTTCGGAACTACTGGTCCGATTTTAAAAATTCTTTCACCAGTAGAATGCTACATTATCGGGGAGTGCTATAGGCTATATTTTATATTGGTATCATATATATTAGCCGAGTTATCCCAGTTTTTGTCATACAGGTCGGACTAAAAACCTTTTAAACAGACTTATTCGCATGCGCTGCCTTAACCATTGTGAAAAATTGAAATTAATGTATAGAGGCTTTATGTATCTTTAAAAGTTCTACAAAAAAGTCCGCGACGCCATATATCTATCTTCTATATATTAGCAGATATAGTACCTTTTGTGTTTTAAAAATTATTAATTTTATATACTTAGGTTTACGTCACTATTTATACAACTAGACTTTAATCCTTATTAAAATAAATTATTTAATAATCACAAGGATATTATGGAGATAAGATTTGCCCTTTACAGTATGTTAATTACTTAAATAGTTTCGGAGATAATACAAAATTTCTAAAAGACGCAGAAATTCCGCTGTATGACGCCCGGCGCTTTCATTTACGTAGTTCCCGTTCCCGTGTGAATATGGGGATCAAACATAGCCTTTGACACTCGCAAATAACGTAGCTTTCTATTGGTAAAACAATTTTCCAAATCGGTCCAGTAGATCCAGAGGTTACCTCCTACAACCACACGAACTTAACCTCTTTATATTATTAGCATAGAAGTCTCTATTTCTCTTGGTCATACCACCACTCTCGAAGGACTGGACCGATTTTGCTAATGGTAGGAGTAAGATAGAGAAGTTACAGGGTAGGGTAGGGTACGGGTAGGGAAGCGTAGAGAAGTGTAGGGGTAGGGTAGGTTTAGGGCCGGGTTTAGGGTAGTGGTAGGGTAGAGGTAGAGGTAGGGTAGTGGTAGGGTAGAGGTACGGGTAGGATAGGGAAGTGGTGGGGTAGGGGTAGGATAGGCGTGAGATAGGGGTACGGGTGGGATAGGGGTAGGAAAGGGATAGGGTACGGGGAGGGTAGGGGTAGGATGGGGGTAGGGTGTAGGTAAGGTAGGGGTAGGGTAGGGGTTGGTTTGGGGTAGGGTAGGGGTTGGATAGGGTAGGGTTGGGGTAGTGGTAGGGTAGGGTAGGGTAGGGTAGTAGTAAAGTTGACATCGAAATTTACGCGGACGAAGTCGCGGGCGTCCGCTAGTGATATTATAAACTAAACAACTTTCGCTGTTAATTAATGTTTTATAAAATATTATATTAACCATATCTAATTTTTCTAAGCTTAATAATCAAATTTATTTTCATTAATTTAAGAACAAGTTATATAATTAATTATAATTATATTAATTATAATTATTATTAGGTGTGAAATGACTAGTGATTTATACCCTCATTTTTATTTTATATGTTGGTAAACATTACTAGTACTATTAGTACTCATCAAGCAAGGCTGTAGTATTTATAGTTTAAAGGTTTTTTTTAGATTCTCATATTACTTACAACTTGTCCATATAATTACTATTGTATACTCAGAGGCACAATTATCCGCCCACTTTAATATGACGCGAGTATATTAAAGTGGGCAGATAATTGTGCCTCTAAGTATAGTATAAAAATCTCAATTGTAAAATATATACACAGGTGATATTTATCAATAAATAAGTTTCGCTACGTCATCAAGGATGCGTATTGATCGATCCCATTTTAAAAATATCAAAATTCTGAATTCAAAATTCATTTATTTTAAGTAGGCTCAGTTTACAAGCACTTTTGATTCGTAAGTTGACTATTTGTAAAGATTCTACCACCGGTTCGGAAGACAGGTTCTGCTGAGAAAAAACCGATAAGAAACTCAACAGTTGCTCTTTTAAAATAATGCGCCTTACTGTGCTTTTTGCTGTTTAATTTATTTATCTAGATCAGAGTTCCTAACCTAAACCTAACCTAACGCCAAGTTCACAACAATTGCCTTTCTACAAATGCTAATGCTCCAAAAACTAAAGCAATGTATACGAATGACATTCTTTATCTATAGGTCTCGTGATGAAGCTATCAATTGGATGTTTGATGACAATAAGCCTTATTGTTATTGTAAGTGGTAGGTAAACCTCACCTTGATCGCAACAGTGCCATGTTCTTCACTTCTATCGTTATTCAGAGTCCCATAAACCCGCACCATGGCTTCCTTCTCTGTTGTACTTATCTCTTTCACGTGCCACATCATGTGATCTAGATTGTGGATATGGTGGGGCAGGTTTGGGTCGAAATGGCCGTTGTCTTTTAAATCATTATATTCGTAGATCTGGAAAGTAAAACATATATTGTCAGATATAGAATATACAAAAACTATTTGGTTAGTTAAATATCTAGTGGACAACTGTAACTTAGTTCATGTGAAATTCAGCATGAGAGAGAAGCTATGGGTCTATCTAGGTTCTATTTTCCATTCCAAATTTCAGCCAAATCAGTTAACAGTTAAGTAGTAAGTTGACGACCAGTAGTATGACGGTGGATTTACAAGACAGGGGCCTGGGTTTAATCTCTGGCTGGGTAGATTTAGATTTCCTTAATTGGTCCAAGTCTGGCTGGTGCAAGGCTTCGGCCGTGGCTAGTTACCACCCTACTGATAAAAATGTACCAAGCGATTTACCAATTAAAATAAAGCTATTGGAGCTTGTTAGAAAAGAATTTTGATTAAGAATATTTCATTAACATAGCTATAGAACAAAGACTATGATTGCATTAAGATGACCATATCTAGTATGTAAATTCATAACAATAATGTATCACTAACCTACATTTTAATCACAACAAATATGAATGTATAAACAACTCTATTGCTAGAGGATAAAGTTCATTTTAATTTCAATCATTACCTTCTGCCATATGTTCAGAGTTCTGAGTCATGCAATGATGCTGTAAAGGCAAAGGCAGATAGGATAATAATGATTTTGTTACTGCAAATTTGTTATTGGAAATAGTTATATGTATTTTGGCTATTGGCAACACAAATCTTTGTCTGCCTCCATGGTCTTGGTTTGATCCCACGGTTGGGCCACGGTTTTCTTAATTTGGTTAAGTTACCCTACCAACAATAACATTCTATCTGTAAAACACATTAGTATAGTAACCCAAAGTACAATATGTCAGTCTATGTAATTGGTAACCAAACACCAAACAGTTGTGTATACAAGACAAACATGCACATGAAATTATGTATACACAGGTTGTTTGAACTCTTTGTTCATTATAATTTTATTATACATTTCTTTGAGGCAGTTTAAACAAAGAAGAATTTTGTAATATCCTTAATTATATGCACTGTCTGTTGCCCTCACTATCGCAAAAAAATTTGCAACACAATTGGCTTTTGTTATAATAGCAGAGTATCTATTTTTTTATACTAACCCATTACTACTTTATAATATACTAGCAGATGCTGCACCTAAGTGGATCCCATAGAAATATGGGAATAAAATATAGCCTATAGCACACAGGGTAGTGTAGTTTCACAACCATGAAAGAATTTTTCAAATCAGTTCAGTAGATTCAGAGACTAACCAATGCAAGCAAACAAACAATCAAATCTTTCCTCTTTATAATATTAGTATAGATAATTGAAATGAAATCATCTAGAACTTGTGGTTTAGATAATATATTTAAAAGATATGGCAAATATTTTTTTAAATAACTACTAAAGTGAAACATGTGAAAGTACTTACATGGTGTAAGTACTTTCAACAAAGTGGATATACATTGCTCAGAAAGCTTAATATCTAGTCTACAAAGTCCATAAAAAAAACCAATATAATTCAAAGATACTCACTTTATCTAATGCTGTAGCAAAACTATATAAAGGTGTCTCAGACATATAAAATCCTGTTGGGTTGTTCCCATCCCAAACAATATCTAGTGATGATTTTAGTTTTGTCACTGCAAATATAACAGTAGGTATGCTTCTTGTGAAGTCCCATATTTGGTGGATGGTGTCGGATGCACCGTCACATCTGACATACATTAAGATTGTGTCATTTGTACAGGTTTTACAGCCTGGATTGACTTTTGATGATATCTAGAATGAAAATTTGGAGAATAGGGTAAAACTAGTAAATGACTTTTCCTATTCCATTTTTTTATCTACTACAATGTAAGCTGTAAATTGAACATAAAAGAAATTTTTTTATGTTAACTTACAAATTAATTCAAATACTACTACTTTTGTATCAAATGTATAGGATTACAAAAACCACGTCGATAAAAATAGATATAAGAGACAAGGAAGTACAGTATCTAAATTCGAAACAAGAAAATAATGAAAAAATGGGAGGTGGATTCAAATAAAAAACGAATTCGTTAAATTACCTTTCTCTCCTGTGCAACAGTAATTGTACCCGAAAGTAGCACAATAACTATTAAAGTATTTAACTGCATTATTATCGGAGCAGGAAGATTTATTACAATAAAAACACTTCGAGCACTAAGGGTCGAGTTCACGAGTCGTTAAACATAACAATACAAATTACACGATAAACTGAAGAAAGTACACCTCGGCACGTGCGGGGCGGCTTTATGACAATAAAAATATGTGGATGGGAGATAACACGTATCGAGAATTAGCTGTGTAATTACATTTATTTGAACTTAAAAATTAAAAACATCATTACTTTGTTTGACATTAGTTAAATACGTCAAAAATTTTGCGTCATACGGTTATTATACGGCAGGTTTAAAAATCATACGTATTATTTAAATTTTGGTACGCGATTTGTTCTTCTAATTTTAGTAGCGTTATACTTAGTTCAAATCAAAATTCCACTTCCGCATTAGAATGACATTGACGGATACTATTTCGTTCAGAAAATTGAATTGATTTTTTTTAATTATTCTCTTTAAAAAAAGATTCCGACGAATGGAGAACCTCCTTCTTTTTTGAAGTCAGAAAAGAGTTCTTGTGATTATGACATTGTTCAATGATGATAACAGCTATGCATTCTCTACCTTTTTTTTTAAATAATATTTGCCATATCTTTTTAGTTATAATATGACCGACATTCCCATTCCCCTCCAATTAGATTAGAGATTAATTCCTCGGGAAAGTGGGTACGACAATAGACCAACGGGGCGGGGATCGAACCACCACCCCTCGGTGATGAGTCCGACCGCTCTTAGAGTTGAGCTATAGAGGCTTTACACAGAGAGTCTCAGGTAGACGGGAGAATGGTACTAACTACAATGTAGGTAGGTATCATTTGAGATAACTTATTATATCTGTGCATTTGCATAAGTTTGCATACAGTATGTGGTATGGTCCATCGATAGTAAGTATATTTAACAAAAGTTTTCCGTTAAACAAATTAAAATGAAAAATACTTACTGCTTTCCTAAAAAAACAGACAAACACACGCTAGAGAGTATGGCCTTGTAATGAGTTAAATACCTTCTTAACGAAAAAGATTTTAGATTTGGAACATAAAATGAACTTTTATTCACTTTCTTAAAATGAACTGAAAGGAGGTTGGCGAAAGTGGGAATCACAAGTGTAGTACACTCATACATTTGTATTAATTAATTTTTTTTTAAAGAATATTTGCCATGTCTTTTTAAATATGACCAATATTCCTATTCCCCTCCAACTAGTCGGGAAAGACTGTACTAGGAGTGGGTACGACAATAGACCAACGGGGCGGGGATCGAACCACTTAATAAGATGCTTGTAAAAAAAATATTGAGATTTTACAGAACGGGAATCAAGATTACTTCTAATACTTAGCACAGTAAAATTGTTCTACTTGTTGCCCGAGACCGAATTTCATTACTTTAAATGTTGGAAAATACACTTAAGTAATTCATCGATGTTTTTATTTGTTTAAACTAATATACTAATAGTTTAAACAAATTAACACTTAGTAAAATAATAGCAAAGAATATATTTAAATTGTATCCATAAAAAAGTAATAAAGTAGAAATTGTACCTACAATAGGACTTTAATCTGGAGTCTGGCAAGTTCGTTGATGGCACTCCCATGATATGCGGGCGACGGGGGGAAAGACTGCGCGGGTGTGAAATCTTGCGTGTGAGATGAAGTGAGGTGCATCAGTCGTGGGTTTTTAATTCATCGCTACACTCCCCCTGGCTTGCGCGGAACATCGGGAGTTTTACGAACGAAGTTGCCAAGCTATAATTAGGAAAGTTTGTCGTAAAAGAATAAACCATATTTATATATTTTTTCTTTATTTATGTAACAGTCTGTTCAATGTTAGATTTTTTGTGAACTTCGTCATCACTTGGTGGCGAGTGGTCTCGTTTGCCGGCGTTTTTCTTCTTGCTGCTGTGCTTGTTCTGATTTCGTAACGCCTTCGATACCTTCTCTTCACCGATACTAGAAAAATAATGGATTTCGTGAGATATAAAGAAAAACCAAAAGATAACAGACATAAATTTCACATCAACATTACCTAATACCAGAGATTTTATAATAGAGATATGTCAATAGCGCGTCAAAACTGAGGCGAAGTAAAGCGGCTAACTAAAGCTACTGTTACACATGCTCATTTCAAACACGAAAGCATGCTACTATTGAGCAATTGCTACTTATTAGCATGTGTACGCAACATTGCTGATAATGAGCAGGCTTATTTCGAGCTTGCTCAAATTCAAATTTAATTTATTTTAAGTAGGCTCAGTTTACAAGCACTTTTGACACGTCAGTTGACTATTTGTAAAGATTCTACCACCGGTTCGGAACTCAACAGTTGCTATTTTGAAATGGAAAAGTCATACAGTATTATAATTAAATAATATAAGTAAAAAAAATCATAACATGGCAAAAGAATGCTCTAAATCGATTTAGTAGATCCAGACTAAATACTAACTAATATTAATAAAGATTGTTTGTTTGTTTGAATGCGCTAATCCCAGTAACTACTGGTCCGATTTGAAAAATTCTTTCAGTGTTAGATAGCCCATTTTACAAGGAATGCTATAGGCTATATATTATTCCTGTATTCCTACGGGAACGGGAACCACACGGCGTCATCTATAGCTTGGCAACTTCGTTCGTAACACTTCCGATGGTCCGCGCGGGACGGGGGGCGTGTAGCAATGAATGGAAAACTCACGTCTGATGCACCTCACTTTCCCGCACGCACGATTTCATCCGCGCAGTCTTCCCCGTGTCATCAACGAACTTGCCAGACCATAGTATTTACCCCCCCGTCGCCCGCATATCATCAACGAACTTGCCAGACCATAGTATTTAGCCCCCGTCGCCCGCATATCATCAACGAACTTGCCAGACCATAGTATTTACCCCCCGTCGCCCGCATATCATCAACGAACTTGCCAGACCATAGTATTTCCCCCCCGTCGCCCGCATATCATCAACGAACTTGCCAGAGCACAGTATTTTCCCCCCGTCGCCCGCATATCATCAACGAACTTGCCAGACTATAGGTAGTATTAGTATAGACGTACTTGACAGCGGCCCTGGAGCCGGGCCCCCAGTGCGGCGCGGGGTTGAACTGGAAGCGCAGCTGCCCGTCGCGCCGGCTGATGGGGTTGGCGTCGGGACGTTCGCTCAGGTCGACCCCACTCTTGATGGGTTGCGACAGTATGTACTTCGCGACTGGGTCCGACTCTAGTCTGTAAACAAATATCATCATCAGCATCATCATCATCATCATCATCATCATCACATATACACACATTATAAAACGCTTACAGAGTTTATAGCTATTAGTTAATTAATCATTTAGTTTTAGTCTTTAGTCTTTTCTTTCATCTCAAAAAAAATAAAAAATGAAAAAAAAATTTTCATTTTTTATTTTTTTTTCATAATTTGTTTGTAATCTAATATATAAAATTCTCGTGTCGCGGTGTTCGAACTTGAACTCCTCCGAAACGGCTCGACCGATTTTGATGAAATTTTTTGTGCATATTCAGTAGGTCTGAGAATCGGCCAACATCTATTTTTCAAACCCCTAAATCCTAGGATAGGGTAGTGGTAGGGTAGGGGTATGGTATAGGGATAGGGTAGGGGTAGGGTAGGGTAGTGGTAGGGTAGGTTTATGGTATAGGGATAGGGTAGTGGTAGGGTAGTTGTAGGGTAGGGTAGGGTAGGGTAGGGTAGGGGTAGGGTAGAGGTACGGTAGGGGTAGGGTAGGGGTAGGGGTAGGAGTATGGTAGTGTAAGGTAGGGATAGGGAAGAAGTGCAAATAAATAAATTAATAAGTCAAAGCGAAGCTTGAGCGAGTCCGCTAATATTTTATATAAAATATTTAGGTATGTAGTATTAGCCTAACCCCTCTCTTGTTTAGAGGAGACTTGTGCTCAACAGTCTGATGATGATGAAGACTCACTTGGCAGGTTTGACAGGGTGCGTCTTTTCCCACGTGCGAATGATGTCCCACACGAGCTGCGCGGGCGCCGCTGTCTTGATGGACAGCTTGGCGGCGTGCGAGTACGACACCTTGTAGCCCGCGTTCAGAATCGCAGACCTGCAGACGAAACAATTACTTCGTAGGTAGGTATACAGAACCAATAAGTTAGATACAGGATCCACCACTTCGAACGTTTTGAACACAGCTAACGGCACAGACTACCTCGGACGGCTGAGTCAACCGAACGCAAGGCGCGCGTTTTGAATCAGTCACTGCACTGCAATGATAATTTTATACTATAGATTGGTTACGTCCCTACAAAATCACCGCAACCATATTTATAATTATTTTTTACACTTCCTGAACACACAACTCGACATTGTTGACTATATTTAGGTAATATTTGTTTAAATAACGTTCTTTGTTGACTACCACCAACAGTGAGTTGTGTATAAATTTCCTCTTTTTAGTGCCTCATTTTTAATGCACACACATCTAACTGTATTTAATATCATTGCTGAACTGCACTTAAGGACTTCAAGACATGAAGTACATGTTGTTAGACCATACAATATTATAACAAAATATAAGTTAACATAATTCGAACATCGTCAAAGTACAAAAATCTAAGGCAGTCGGGTTAGAATCCACAGTAGGGTGACATACCTCATGGTCAACATGGGCATGGTCTCCAGATGCACCCTCCCGAACAGTTTGTCCTGCGTGTAGTACAGCGGCGCGTCGGGCAGCTCCTCGTGCACCATGGCCAGCACGCCGCGCATGCGCTTGGCGGTGCCGAACAGCGCCCAACAGTAGGGTGACGTACCTCATGGTCAACATGGGCATGGTCTCCAGATGTACCCTCCCGAACAGTTTGTCCTGCGTGTAGTAGAGCGGCGCGTCGGGCAGCTCCTCGCGCACCATGGCCAGCACGCCGCGCATGCGCTTGGCGGTGCCGAACAGCGCCGGGTTGTCCTGCACGTGCGTCAACACGCGCGACACGAACGCATCGTCGTGGATCGGCGCCGACCATATTGGACCGCCTAGCTGTAAACAACACGTCAATTTAAATTAATCCCAAATATGTACCAACAAGCGCCCTCAACAAATTCCGCGGGACAAAAGAGCCACTGCTGAGTTTCACGTTTTAGATCACACACACACACACACTAGATATGGCTTGCAACGCGTTAGTCATGATATGGCTCGTTACGCGTTAGTTATATGGCTCGCTACACGTTATAGTCATGTTATGGCTCGCTACGCGTTAATCCTGATATGGCTCGCTACACGTTATAGTCATGTTATGGCACGCTACGCGTTAGTCACGATATGGCTCTCTACGCGATAATCCTGATATGGCTCGCTACACGTTATAGTCATGTTATGGCACGCTACGCGTTAGTCACGATATGGCTCTCTACGCGTTAATCCTGATATGGCTCGCTACACGTTATAGTCATGTTATGGCACGCTACGCGTTAGTCACGATATGGCTCTCTACGCGTTAATCCTGATATGGCTCGCTACACGTTATAGTCATGTTATGGCACGCTACGCGTTAGTCACGATATGGCTCTCTACGCGTTAATCCTGATATGGCTCGCTACACGTTATAGTCATGTTATGGCACGCTACGCGTTAGGCACGCTACGCGTTAGTCACGATATGGCTCTCTACGCGTTAATCCTGATATGGCTCGCTACACGTTATAGTCATGTTATGGCACGCTACGCGTTAGTCACGATATGGCTCTCTACGCGTTAATCCTGATATGGCTCGCTACACGTTATAGTCATGTTATGGCACGCTACGCGTTAGTCACGATATGGCTCTCTACGCGTTAATCCTGATATGGCTCGCTACACGTTATAGTCATGTTATGGCCCGCTACGCGTTAGGCGTTAAACTTAATGTTCGACTTTGTGCTTTTTATTTGATCAAGTATAGAGAGTTACTTAGTGAAGCAGACCTCATGATTGAGAAATTTTAATGACTGGAAAGAAAGATACAAAAAATGGTTCAAATATTTTTCTTGCCAATAACTTGTTTTAGCTCTATGCACAACTAGGTGATATAGGACTTGAAGAATAAAAGAAGAGTTTTTAAAAGAGAAGTTTTAAGAGATAAATAACATCTCTCACATGATGCCTCTGGTTGCAGTGACTACAGTACTCCCCCACGGGCGGCGCCGCCGGTAGGTAGCCCTTGGTTTGCTGAGGGTTCTTCTCCGTGGGGTTGGGCTTGAATCCGCCCAGCGGCTGCAAGGTGATGTTGTCACAACCCACGCAGTGGTACACCATCGAGAGTTTGCTAGAAAAAATAATATTTGCTTTTACTTCCTGTACAACTTGCCATGCAATAATCAAATGTTAGGAACTTGTCCAGCATAATAATTGTTAATAGTCATAATATTTAAAAAAAAAAATCCACTTCAGAACATTAATGTACCCACGAAACTAAAAAGAGATAAATTAACAATATGATATTTTCTACCTATCACTTTGAAGGAGGTGCCGAGCCAGTGATTTTATTAATGCAAGGCATAATATCATGAAGATTTTTATTTCTCAGATGTGGTTTTTTCAGTAACAACTAATATCAACAACACACGGGTTTGGCAAGAACTTCAAAGTGATCATTAGGTAAAAAATATTATACCTAATTTTATATTTCCCTTTTATTATCTGTCACTAACCTGGTAGTCTTCTTGCAGTGTATGGCCCCAGAGTAGATTTTGACAAACACTCGTATATAGAAGTCAGCTGATATACTCAACAGTGGTACAATGTAGCGACTGTATCTGTTTGCGTGCTGCTCTATGCACTGTAGTAGAATTCTCAAAGCCTACAAACAATTTTACGTATTCATTGTTGAAATATGCCAGATTACTGTCAAAGCTATATGGGGTTTCATATCTATATATCAGGAGTTTATGTGTTCATGCAACTCATTGCAAATGTTTGTCAAATGTCTAATATTGTCACTAGGGTTGAAATGTGGGAGTTATGGTGCCATTTCACTCCCCAATGGATGGCTTATTGTTACTCTCAGCTCAAGAGTTTCATAATCATAGAAGTGTCAGATAGTCAAACTGATAGATAGTTCCATGTTACTGTGAGAGATAGATTTATAACACAGTAGCTGACGCTGCGCGGTTTTACCCGCGTTTTTAACATTTCTCGTAAGAATACGGTTATAAAATATAGAAAGAATTTTTAAAATCTGACCAGTAGTTGCTGAGATTAGAGCTTTCAAACAAACAAACTCTTCAGCTTCAGATTAGTATAGGTAGATAGTGCGTAGTGAATGGATTCGTAAGCCGTTTTATGTGCCTGACATCTGGGCACTAGACGCATTGCTAGACAATAAGTATGCTTGTATGTGTGTTAAAGAATTAACTTTTATGATCACATAGTCACAGAAGTGGACATATGTTTGTAGTAAAAATTGTTAAATTGATAATGTTGATTGAAAAATTTATAAAACATCTACCTCACAAACTCACAATCTTTACCTCATTATAATATAAGTATAGATGACAAATACATAACTTTCGAATAAACTATCAGACACTTATCAGATGGTGGCAAAACAGGCCCTTAATCAGACTTACCATTTCATGGCAACACTTAGTCTTAAGACTGACAGCACCATATTTACAATAGCAAGTCTCAGGAGAGTTGCCCGCCAACACTGCCATGTCTGTTGCCGTCACCAGTAGCAGCCCACCGTCCTGTACACTCTGTACTGCTGAGTCAAGGAAGATGGACGGACAACCATATGGGTCCAGGTCGATGGCTGCAAACCTCTGGCTTGGATGCTTGTGTTTGTACATTAACATGCTGGAAGTAAGTTAAAATAATTATGCTAAAAAACAAGTTATAATATTTAAATTTAATCAATATTCAATTTCTATTATTTTTAGTTTTATTGTGAAGATTTCATAGCATTTTATTAATACTTTCCAGTAACACTTTATTAGAAAACATCCTTCATAACAGTTGAAGAATCAAAGCTAAAAAAATACTGGTTTTCTACAATTTAATGTTGACTAGAACTTTTTAATTTTTACTGATTGTAAAATTTGTAATGTATAAAAAAAATTATAAATAATAAGCTTACCAAGCATCATCATGGCTGGTTTCAATCAGATCTTCTACACCATTGTGTACTATGTTTGACTTGATGGTCTCCACTGCTTGTTCAGACAAGTCATTGGCAATAATTTTTGTTATGTTTGGCACTTCTTTAGCATAGCGAATGCTTCTTAGACCTGTTGCTGATAGGGCCTCTAGAATTGTCACTGGAATCTATGAAAATAATAACATGAGACACACTAATACCCCCCAGTGCCTCCGCTGAGGTCCCATTAAGGAGCCAATGGCACTTAGACAATCAGAAAAAAAAGATGCATGCTTGTGCCAATTACAAGTGTAGATTATGTTTACTTGATAAATAAATATTATTTTTACTTATTAGCTATTTTTTTAATAAACTATAATATTTTATTAATTTTTTTGTCTCTCTTGACAAAAATATTTATTGCAAAGCTTTTCTGTTTTGTTGTTTCACTCTATTTATTGCTTAAAACAGCATTAAAATCCATTGGATAGTTTATAAAATCTAAGTGAAAAGACACCAAGTGCAATTTCTTTTAATATTTAAATTTATAAGATAGATTTTCTAATAAATTAAATATAGTAGTAATTTTATACAATTTATTAAAGCTATTTATTATTTAAAACAATTAAAAGTTAACTCTTCACTGCAATCTTATCAGGAGTGACAATGTAGTCTATAGTACTATATATTTTCTCATTTCCATCAAATAGGTTATACAACACTCCTGCCAGAGTGGATTTATAAGAATTGTATATAACAAACCTCGGGATTAGTGCCATTTCCAGTTGCATCGTTAACAATTTTTTCAGATTTTTTAACTTTGAGAGCCCTAGTGAGCTTTTCTTCCATGTAATCCTTAGTAAAAACACTTAATACAGCTATGCTTAGATCCCTATTGAATTCTTGTACTGGGTTGTAGAAAACTTTTTCGGATGTAAGGCGTATTTCTGCTTGCCCTTCTTGTATACTTTTTTTTGCTGTCGCAACTGTAGAAGCTTCCATTTTCATAATTTTCTATAAATAAAGAGGATTTATAGTAAACGAAATAATGATTTTACTTCATGCTTGTAAAATAGCATTTAGAGTGGAATTATTTATTTATTATATATTGTACTTACTAAGTTATATCTTAATAAAAATCTAAAATATTTCATATAAACGTAGAAAATGTTTTGAAAACAAAATTGGTTATGTTTTGTTCACAGCAAAACACATTTTTAGTTTTTACGGGGCGGCAGCTGACTTTGACAACAACTATTTTAATTGCCGTCTACCGTCAGCGTCACAAGATAATGATTTTGACAAATTCGCTTATAGTTCATCAACAGTTTTTTAATTATTACTATAATTTTATGGAGGTATTTAATTTTAAACTTTAAACTCTATTTTAAATAAAAATCATGTATAAATTCAAATTGATTGTTGTCTACCTTAAACTAAGCAAAGAAGTTATTAGTTAATAGAAATAGTACAACTAAATAATAATTGTACTCTTTGTTTAAAAACGGAAGACTAAAATGTCAGTTACTATAAATGACACTTGACAGTGACAGTGACAGTGACAGAACTGCTAAGAGAAGAGATGTGTGCCGAATAAAAACTTTGAAAAATCTGGAAAAATAACCTTATAATCTTAGAATCGAGATTAAATAATAATTTCTTAATGAAATTCCCGTTTTCTCCATAACTTCACAGAAAAGGAAAGATGCACGCAGCGAATGCGTTAGTAAGGAATACTGTATTGTTCAATCCGAGTTTGAGGTCTTCTACGCGAATTGCTAGAAATGTATCACAAATTGCATCACATCTCTCCAAAAAGTCAGCGGGAAACCGCTTATTGAAATGCTATAATAGATACAGTGCGCACAATTGCCGAGTTGCTGCCTATGATGGAAATTTGCCTATAATTAATCAGGTATTTACAAAGATTATATTTAATTTTTAAGCTCCTAAGTTTCTCTGCATTTAAACTATGTTTACCTTTGTTAGACATCTCCGGTCTACTCAGCAGAGCTATGCATTCAATACAAGTTAGGCTAATGATGTCTGGCTTCTAAAATTATACACATGTGTATTTCCTATGATTTAATCTATCAATAAGCTCATCAATCTACACAGGTGAAGCGAGGTGGGTTTAAACTCCATATCTCCTATAGGGAGAGAGGCGTTATAAGTAGGGTGATGAATGATGTGATACATCTATACTAATATTATAAAGGTGAAGAGTTTGTTTGTTTGATTGAACGCTCTAATCTCAGAAACAACTGGTCCGAATTGAAAAATTCTTTCTGTGTTAGATAGCCCATTTATCTAGGAAGGCTATAGGCTATGTATTATCCTCGTATTCCTACAGGAACTGGAACCACGCAGCGTCAGCTAGTATAATATAATATTTTAAAATGAAAGACAGGCAAATGTGGGAATTCTGCCTGTGTGATGGGCACCCTGCCAAGGGTTGCATATTTTTAAACTTAAGTTGTAGTTTAATATTTTAATTTTATAGAATTAGTTAATTTATTCTGATGCATGCCTATTTTGATGTATTGAAAATTGCAGTAATATGTGAGAAATGTACCTATAAATATAATAGACTTGGAATATAAAATACCTCAGAGGGATATGCTGTTCTTTATTGTAATACAATTTTGTTATAGAGACATTACACTTTTGTTCTAGATTTATTCCAGTAGACTTTTCTCAACTGGCAATAAAAATGACCCAGAAGAAGAAGATCCCCCAGTGGATGTAAAGGATGAGACTCCTTTATTTTCGAGCCAGCTGCCAGCCACAGTAGCGGTGCCGGAGGTGTGGCCACAGGTGCCTGTAATAGCTATCAACAGGAATCCAGTGTTCCCAAGATTTATCAAACTTATAGAGGTGAGAAATAGTTGTACTGTTTTTTTTTTTATTCTTTACAAGTTAGCCCTTGATTACAATCTCACCTGATGGTAAGTGATGACGCAATCTAAGATGGAAGAGAACTTGTTTAGAGGAGGATGAAAATCCACACTTTCACAATCTTTTGGTTTCTACATGATATTGTACTGGAATGCTAAATCGCGGTATGTCTTTGTCTTTAGGATGGTAACTAGCCATGGCCGAAGTCAAAATATTTCTTGTGTGGATAACCAAACTTTTAGAAAACTACTGTTCTTTCAGTATGCTAAGTTTACTAGTTTTGGTTATTTGGTTACAGTCAGATATGTGTTGAAGTTTGGAGTACATGTTTAAAGAAGTATGATTTTTCAATTTATTTTAAAAGAGTCATGCTATTTACCTTGAGAAACTAACAATTTAAATAACAATCCTTGGGAGTATCAACTTCTACAATGTTCAATAGGGATGATGACAGTGTTTTTTTATTTGTATACTAGGAGTATACTAATAGTAAAGCAATTTTGTAAAAGTAACAGGATATCTGCAATCATTATTTTCAGAGTTATAGGGATTTAAAGGGTCAGATTTGTAGTACTGCCATGGAGCCCTGAAAATCGGCTCGTACAAAATGGCACGAATTAATGATGTTGTTGATTCGCTGATCGTAAGATTTGTATTGGCGTTCAAACAAAATTACAAATATCTTTGTTATTTGCGTGCTTATGTTTATAGTTCAAGTATTGAAAAATATCATGTTTAATGTAAGGAAGCTAAAAATGTATGAATTTTCATTCATAAATTTTTAGTTTCCTAGGTTTTAGTAGTTTTTAAAATTTAAGAATCTTATTTATTTTGAATCTAGTTGATCTTTATGTTTTACATATTAATTAGTTAACATTGACCTTATTTACCCAAATGTCTCAAAAAAAACCAATATATTCAAACCTAGTCATCATCTCCATTGTTTGTATAATAGTTATAAAAACTTAACTTATCTTAAAAGTAACAATTATTGTTACCTATAATAAGTCTATGGCATTTAAAGTAGGTAACTTCTCAATGATTGATTTTTGTATTTGTACTTCTGAACTTCATTTGCATTTGTAATATTTTATACAGGCGTGGTGTTTTAAATATACCAGTTTTTATAAACAACTCCAAAAAAGAGTAGGTTCTCATTTTGATCTGTATGTTAACATTTTAATTTTTTTTATATTTGTTACCTCATAACTTTGAAATTTGTAACCAAGTTTCATAATTATTTTTTTGTTTGACAAACCTGATGGAAACTTAAGTCTATTACAAATAAATTAATTTTGAATTTGATTCTTGTCAGATTTGTACGGAATTCACAGTGTGCAAGTGTGTCTCATACTTGTCTGGTTTCTTTCCAGATATCAAACCCAGCATTAATAGACCTAATAAGACGGAAAGTCAAACTAAACCAGCCCTACGTCGGAATCTTTCTCCGTAAGAAGGAAGACGAGAAGTCTGACGTAGTTTCCACTTTAGACGACTTGCACGACGTTGGCGTGTTTGCACAGATACACGAAATGCAAGACATGGATTACAAACTGAGACTTGTTGTGATGGCGCATCGGAGAATCAAGATAACTGGCCAGTTTGTCGAAGACGAAATTGAGACTGGACCTGCAGGTAAATGTTATTTGTTTCTTTTTTAGCAGCTGTGCCTTGTTTCACTTGCGTAGATCTTATTTCTGTAGGAATATCGGAATAAAAAGTAGTACAGTTACTCCTGATAAAATCGGCTATATACAAATAAATGGCCCCGTAAAAGTTGAGCTATTTCAAAGATTAGCCAGAACACAAAACCTTATCAGACAAAATGTCAATAATGTGATAAATAACATTGCTCTCTCTTTCGTCCCATCGCAACGAAAGAGAGAACAATATTTCTGATTCTCTGATACTGTCTACAATTAGTAGGCCTAGGTTTTTTGTACATGGATATTGTATCAAAATCTTGTAGCTTCAATTCTGAAATGATTGTATCATTCTAAAATGAATGTATCATTCCAGAAATGAAGCTCAAGTTTCCCGTGTTTAACGTGGAATTTAACGTTACCCGCGAAGAAACAGACGCCGAGCGCCGTCGGAGAAAGTACCGCAACACGAGACGGAAGACCAGCGATACGGAGGAGCCCGCGGGAGAGAAGGAGACGAAGAAAGTGTTACCCGACCAAGTTATGATGGTCAAAGTGGAGAATATGCAACACGAAAAGTTCCAGCAAAATGAGGAGGTGAAAGCGCTGACTCAAGAAGTTATAAAGACTATACGGGATATCATTAACATGAATCCCTTGTACAGGTAAATTTTGCTTTTATTTTTTTAAACTAGCGGTCGCCCGAGACTTCATCCGGTTGAAATTCCGTTCACACGTTCGAGAAACATCAAATTTCTGGGATAATAAGTAGCGTAACATGCTCAACAATAATACATACTAAAAATTATTGTTGATTTATTACATAACTTTAAATTTTATTAAATTCTTTGTCAGGGAATCTCTTCACCACATGTTAGCGCAAGGTCAAAGGGTGGTCGACAATCCAGTTTACCTGAGTGACTTGGGCGCGGCGCTGACGGGGGCTGAGCCTGCCGACCTGCAAGCTGTGTTGGAGGAGATGGACGTGAGTTCATAACATCATCATCATCATCAATCTATTCACCACATGTTAGCGCAATGTCAAAGGGTGGTCGACAATGAAGTTTACCTGAGTGACTTGGGCACGGCGCTGACGGGGGCTGAGCCTGCCGACTTGCAAGCTGTGTTGGAGGAGATGGACGTGAGTTCATAACATCATCATCATCATCAATCTATTCACCACATGTTAGCGCAATGTCAAAGGGTGGTCGACAATGAAGTTTACCTGAGTGACTTGGGCACGGCGCTGACGGGGGCTGAGCCTGCCGACTTGCAAGCTGTGTTGGAGGAGATGGACGTGAGTTCATAACATCATCATCATCATCAATCTATTCACCACATGCTAGCGCAATGTCAAAGGGTGGTCGACAATCCAGTTTACCTGAGTGACTTGGGCACGGCGCTGACGGGGGCTGAGCCTGCCGACTTGCAAGCTGTGTTGGAGGAGATGGACGTGAGTTCATAACATCATCATCATCATCAATCTATTCACCACATGCTAGCGCAATGTCAAAGGGTGGTCGACAATCCAGTTTACCTGAGTGACTTGGGCACGGCGCTGACGGGGGCTGAGCCTGCCGACTTGCAAGCTGTGTTGGAGGAGATGGACGTGAGTTCATAACATCATCATCATCATCAATCTATTCACCACATGCTAGCGCAATGTCAAAGGGTGGTCGACAATCCAGTTTACCTGAGTGACTTGGGCACGGCGCTGACGGGGGCTGAGCCTGCCGACTTGCAAGCTGTGTTGGAGGAGATGGACGTGAGTTCATAACATCATCATCATCATCAATCTATTCACCACATGCTAGCGCAATGTCAAAGGGTGGTCGACAATCCAGTTTACCTGAGTGACTTGGGCACGGCGCTGACGGGGGCTGAGCCTGCCGACTTGCAAGCTGTGTTGGAGGAGATAGACGTGAGTTCATTTACATCATCATCATCATCAATCTCTTCACCACATGGTACAATATGGTTTGCCTCCTAAGCTACCGTAGGCGTGGCTTGCTCCAGACATAGCCCCAAAAAAATATAACTAATGCAGAAAATTTCCCGTAAATAATATTGAAACGCCTACACTGTTCCTTCAGATTCTGACAGAGCTGTTATTACATAATTATAATCTAGTTACTACATCGTCACCGAATAGTCCTGCTATTGTTATAAATTGTGCCATTTATAATTCCTCACAAATATCCTTATCAACCAAATACACCACAGATACCGAAGCGGTTGATGATGTCGCTGTCGCTGCTGAAGAAGGAGTACGAGTTATCCAAGCTGCAGCAGAAGATTGGCAAGGAGGTGGAAGAGAAAGTGAAGCAGCAGCACAGGAAGTACATCCTTCATGAACAGCTAAAGGTAAAATACCTTATGCTGATATTGTTTATAAATTAATATTAACACAATTGAACGCGGTGGTCGGGTTTACGTCATCGACCTCCTTAATCCGGCCTTAGCCTTATCAAAATCTGTTCTTAACGGATACCTACTAACAACAGACTACTGACTAATCCCTGCCAAATTTCATTTTTGTACGTCACCATTTCTTCTCATCAGAGGAGACTTCTCTCATACTAAGCTTAAAGTGTGACATCAGACATAGTCCAACAAGCAAGGCTTGAACTCTTACATTTGAGTTTGTCCTATAACCATAAGAGACAATATATCAATGTATTCACCGGACATGTCCATCATGTGGCAGAGAAAAAATCTCCGAGCAGACCCCAGACTTATGACTAATGGGCTTAGAGCTAAGAACGTCCATGATAGTTAACTAATGTGAGTTAGGGGTAATCATAAATATGTTTCCCCTCTATAAGGAGAGAAGCTTCGCCCTTTAGTAGTAAAATAAGCTGATAATGTTCTGTCAGATCTTCTTTCTCCTTCTTTTTAGGTGATAAAGAAAGAGCTAGGGCTGGAAAAAGACGATAAAGACGCGATAGGCGACAAGTTCCGCGAGCGCCTGGCCGACAAGCAGGTGCCGGCCGCCGTGCAGACCGTCATCGACGAGGAGCTCAACAAGCTCAACTTCCTGGAGAGCCACAGCTCAGAGTTCAAGTGAGTCTTTATTGTTTAGGTTTCCGTGAAAAAAGGGTACAATGGAAACTTATTTCTAAGACTCCGCTATCCATCTGTCCTTGTCCATTCGTTTGTACTAGACTATCTCATGAACCGTGATTATAAATATTTACGGAGGCTCTGGGGCGATTCGAAGAGCCAATAGAGGGTCTAAGGCTAGAATGGCATTTCCACACCTGAAAACGTAGTGTTAGTCAACCCCCCATTAGGTGAACCGAAAATATTAAGCCGGTTGCAGGTGCAGGCGCCT
This sequence comes from Bicyclus anynana, assembly GCF_947172395.1. Taxonomy (NCBI): domain Eukaryota; kingdom Metazoa; phylum Arthropoda; class Insecta; order Lepidoptera; family Nymphalidae; genus Bicyclus; species Bicyclus anynana. Next base: position 15,873,085 of record NC_069099.1, read on the forward strand.
CTAAACTGTGTTTTTTAGAAGTCTTTAGGAGAGGTCTATGTTTCACAGTGTACATTCATTGGCTGATGATGATGAGACGAAATATCTTAGCATTCCATGGATTTACCGTGCGGGTACCGGGCCCATCGCATGGAGGAGAGAATAACTCCGACCAGACGCCTTGGACTTGTGACCAAAGGCCTTTTGCCGATAGTTTATGTACCAATTTACATAAAGACTGAAGCTAAGTTGAACAGTTCCCGTTTCCGTTAGAATATGGAGCTAAAATATATATATCCCATGACACTCACAAATATCGTGGCTTTCTAGTGGTAAAACCATTTTAAAAAACAATTCAGTAGATCCAGAAATTGCCCCTACAATACCTCTTTACTCTTTTCAAACTTTACCTCTTTATAATATTAGTATAGATATACAAGTAGATAACTTGAAAATTGACAAATCTACTCTAACATATCTCTGTTACTGTCTTTGCTCAGTGTCACTCGGTGTTACCTCGACTGGCTGACATCATTGCCGTGGGGGGTCACATCTGAAGAGAACCTGAAACTTGAGGACGCGCAAGTCATCCTAGACGAGGACCACTATGGAATGGAAGACATCAAAAAGCGAATTCTGGAATTCATAGCTGTGTCTCAACTTAAGGGCAGCACCCAAGGCAAGATACTGTGCTTCCATGGACCTCCAGGAGTTGGTAAAACTAGTATTGGTGAGTTGCAACAAAAGATGTATAACTAATCATGGCTCATCATCTCACCCGCCTTGATTCTGTTTCGTGAATAAATAATACCCCATGAGTACAGTACAGTTGCACTAATTTAATGCAGATCTTTTTTAAATCACTTCCAAAAAAGGAGGATATTCTTAATTCATTGAAATCTTTTTTTCTTAATGTTCACTGATCACTTAAAGAAGCCTGAACTTATTTGGAAAATTCTTTTTTTGTTTGAGAGTGTATACTGTCCAGGTGGTCCCATAGTAATCAATAATCATGTTAAGATCTGATGATGGAATCCTGTATAAATTGATGGAACTTTCGAAAATCGTAGTGTGTTTGTTATAGTGTTTGAGATCTGGAGTCGATCTGATGATGGAACTGAAACACACATGTTTCACGCTTCAACGATTTACAGCTTATCTTATTATTTTACTCTTAATGCTTTATATGTGTAAAGTCTGCCAAACTGCATTAGGCCTCATGGAGAATATCCTCTCATTCTGAGAGGACATTCGTGCTCAACAGTGTGCCGAATATGGGATGATAATGATGACGATATCATAAAATCAGTATATTCAAAGACACAAATACCCAATGCAGTGTTTCGTATATTCCAGCCCGTTCAATAGCCCGCGCGCTCAACCGCCAGTACTTCCGCTTCTCCGTGGGCGGTATGACGGACGTGGCGGAGATCAAGGGTCACCGGCGCACGTACGTGGGCGCCATGCCCGGCAAGCTGGTGCAGTGCCTCAAGAAGACCGCCACAGAGAACCCGCTCGTGCTCATCGACGAGGTCGACAAGATCGGCAAGTGAGTGGAAGCCTTTACATGTATAGTTCTACAGCTGCAGATTGCTCTACTTGTTGCATCAAATTGATCTAAACATATTGCTAGGCAATAACTGTTCCATAAAGGACACAATCCTCAGACCAATTATAGAAGGACCTGTATCGCACTCATAGTCACGAGCAAAACAAAACGAGCTTAGATTTTGTATATATCTTATACTAAACTAGAAGTTTTTGCCCGTTTTTTACACAATTCAATTACACAGAAAGATATTTTTACGGAGCTCTTTAACCGAACCGAACACGATTACAACTATTTAACATCGATTCTATAGAGACAGTTTTTATAATCGCATTAGATCGTTGATCATATACTTTGACAGAAAAGTAACGTCTAGCGAGGCAGGTCCTATACAATAATTGGTTTGAGGCACAATCTGACCCAATTTGTGATTTGTTTCTGTGGGACTAAAAAGTTAGAAGGCTTTAAAAAGCAGATGCAACAACAGCTATTATTTGATGCCTAAGTTGCGCAGTTTTATCTGTTCCACTCCATTTCATATCTGTAGGGCCTGGATATAGTTTTTATACTTTGTTGATATTTTCGTGTTTTTGTTACAGATTATGTGTAATTTATTGCCAAAATAAATGAAATTAAAGAATTAATAGTTTATTTTTTTATATTTTATCTCCCAAAGTTAATTTTTTTCATAAACTGTTGACCACTTTTCTGACATAAAAACTCTTTACTAAGAGTATTTATATACCAAAAAGAGTATCTTGATAATCCGTGCGTTTTGCGACTTGCGACGGCGACCAGTAGAGTATAATAGAACCAACAATTTACATTTCAGAGGTGTCCACGGAGATCCATCATCAGCGCTGCTAGAACTGCTGGACCCGGAGCAGAACGCCAACTTCCTGGACCACTACCTGGACGTGGCAGTGGATCTGTCCCGGGTGCTCTTCATATGTACCGCCAACGTTGTGGACCTTATACCAGAGCCTTTGCGGGATAGGATGGAACTCATTGATATGTCTGGTGAGTTAGAATATCTGAACTGGATATTTGACTCATATCAAATTTAATATAAACAATATAATTTTTGGTATAGTACATGGAATAAATAGCCGAAATATATCGATATAAGCTAAAGATTTCTTGTAAAACTTAGTTTGAAAATAGTTTATCTATTTTTAAAATTTTTCCTAACGTCAAAAACGCTGTCGTCCATTTTGTGACGTCACGATGTTACTTGATGTCACTAGAGGAATAAACGTGAAACGAAGGCATGTCCAATTTTTTGCTTCTGATTTTCTTGTTATTACATGGTTTAATGTTGATGGGTTTATGTGATGTCATGACACAAATAAAACAACCATCATGGCTGATAGAGTTTTAGCTCGTATTGTCGAAGTTAGAAAAGTATTTGAAAATTTCTAAGTATTCATGTCTCAAAAAATATAGCAACTTTTTTCAATCTAGCAGAAAGATAATGAATAATATAAGACCCTTTGAAACAAAGAGCCAACTAACCTATTTGCTCATTCAGGTTACGTAGCAGAAGAGAAGTTGGCGATAGCGCAGCAGTACCTGGTGCCGACCGCCCAGAAGAACTGCGGCCTCTCGCAGGAGCAGATGGAGCTGACTCCGGAGAGCCTGCACACGCTCATCAAGTCCTACTGCAGGGAGAGCGGCGTCAGGAACTTGCAGAAGCACATCGAGAAGGTAGGTAGAAGCTTTACAAATATTGCCACTTCTGTCTTAATTCTTCTTTGCTTTGAGCCTTAATAAGCCCTTATTAAGGCAAATCTAAGAAGAACCAACCAAGGAAAGGGAGGGATAAGCCCTTATTAAGGCTCAAATCAAAAAGAGAACCAGGGAAAATAGAGTCAGGTACTTGCAAAACCTCATCAAGAAGGTAGATAAAACTTTCTATAAATATCGCCAGTTTTTCACTACTTGTTCTTTGTTTGGGCCCATATCAGTACTTTGATAACACTACAGGTAGACTACTACGAAAGGTAGATAAGCTAACTTTCCGCAAATTTTTCTCTTTTGCCATTTCTCTTTGCTTCAAGTCTTGTGCACTCTACTGGTATAATATGTCTTGTTTTATTTACTCCAAATATCAATTCTTCACTAAACCCTTTTACACAAACCCTTCTTTCACACACGCCAATCACTTATTTGGCCTCCCTCTCCTCTTGTGACCTTCTACTCTTAGTTTCAACATTCTTCTTGGTTTGTCGAGTAAAAAGGATTAATACATCCCATTGTTAACAGATAGCACGGAAGGTGGCATTCAAAATCGTGAAGAAAGAAGCCGACAAGATGGTCATAGACGAAAGCAATTTGTCGGATTTGGTGGGCAAGCCGACGTTCAAACACGACCGCATGTATGACGTCACGCCCCCGGGAGTGGTCATGGGGTTAGCCTGGACTGCGATGGGTGAGTAGAAGAAAATGCTCAGGCCAATTAAAAATGTATACCACCCAAATTTACCAGCAAAATTGTCTGACATTTTTTGAGGGGGACAAAATAAACTCGCACATCGAAAATATATTATCCTTATTCTTTACACTACACATAACTATAAATTTGATTAGCAATACACACACATTTATAAACACATTGCTTTAACATTACATAGAATATCAATTACTTGACCAATGTTTTGCTGTTTTGGCTGAAGAATCGATACTTTTTAGTATTGTTTTTATTACAAATTTGATATTTAATATAATTAACTTAGAAATACTTACAAATTAAATGTAATTTTAGTAAACTATAAGTTGTTGACCGTTTTTGTGCCATTTAACTCCACAAACCAGATTTTTTTAAGGAGCTCTTTACACAATGAAAACGATTACATCAATAAACGCGTTAGATCGTTGATACTTGATGTTTGACATAGGGGTAACGTCTAGCGAGTCAGGTCCTTTAGTAATTGGTCTGCATTAATATGAGTTACACTTTGCCTTTGGAATATGAAGTCCAGGTCCTGTAGCCATGTGCCACGTCGATTCTGTTTCTACAAACGCTTCGAAAACCAACAAAATCTTTTAAGGTGGCAGCACACTGTACATCGAGACGGCTCTCCGCAACACGTTCAAGGACGACAAGCTCACAGCCGGCTCCATGGAGCTGACGGGGCATCTCGGCGACGTCATGAAGGAGTCCGCGCGCATCGCCCTCACCGTCGCTAGGAACTTCCTCGCCGAGCTCAGACCTGACAACAACTTCCTAAATACTAGGTGAGTTCATGACTTATACACCTTCGGCGGCGACGAGCTTCCCGACATCTGTTGTCACCCAGACGTAAGTTTTTAAGTTATTGCATAGCTTTGATCGAATCAAGAAATTCTGTAACGAAAATAAACCTAACACCCAAGCCGTGCATCAATGTAACACAGTTCGACGTTGTCATATCGACTCAAGGGGCAAATTCATTAAACGAGAGTAAGATTCCAGCTCAATGTTAAGATGTTTTTTATTATTTATTCTTTTCTAAAGTAAAATACTGCATTTGTAAAAAATATGCTACGCTATTAGCGTTACCGTGACAGTCCCCGAATGCCACACGTATTTTTTTTGATTCACGGTCTCGGGGACGCCCGGACTACACTCAGGCCAAAACCGGAAAGGACCGAGTCTTTTCTAAGCCGAGGACTGAGTCTTTTCTAAGCCGAGAAGACATCGTTCCGTCAATCTACTCTGCTTCTGCCTGCAAGCCCCATCAGGCGATGCTTCTGCGTTCGCCCAAACTCACTGGTGACGCCGCTGAGGTCCTACGGCACTTACACAATCAGAAAAAAACTTCGACGATAAAAGAATATTAAACGAGCTCGAAAACTATGCTACAAGTTTTATTTCATACGTACCACGCCAAATTCACTGTTGATTTTAGTAACATACATACATACATGCATTTTATATGGACTCGCCGCACACGGTTGACGCCGGTGGTCGCCACACGCTACAATCGTCGCTGCTCGCTTCTTGTGGCCCGCACCGGCCACTAAACGCCGCCACACGCCACTCGCGCGATTATGATACTGCATGTATGGGTTAGAAAACTAGCAGCCACCGACCACAAGTGTCGAGCACCGGCCACAATAGGGATGATGACAGTTTTTTAAATTGTATATAAATTAAGAGTATACTAATAGTAAAGCAATTTTGTAAAAGGAACAGGGTATCTGCGATCATTACTTTCGTAGCTACAGGGATTTAAAGGGTCAGATTTGCGGCGCTGCCGCGGATCCCTGAATAACGCCCCATACAAAATGGCACGAACTGATGACGTCGTAGGTAATGTAATGATCGTTAGATTTGTATGTGCGTTCAAACAAAATTACTAATATCTTTGTTATTTGTTTATGTTTATAGTTCATATATTAAAAAATGTCACATTTAATGTAAGGAAGCTAAAACTGTATGAATTTTCATCTAATTACGATAAAATATTTTAAATAGATTTTGAAATTTTATAATCTGATTTATTTTGCAAATATTCAGACAATCTTTGCTTTTTATGTATAAACTAGTTAACATTGACCCTATTTACCCGAATGTATCATAAAAATCAATATATTCAAACCTAGTCGTCATCCCCATTGGCTGTCGCGCGCTTCAGATACTTTTCAAAATTCAAAAATTCAAAATTCATTTATTTCAAGTAGGCTCAGTTTACAAGCACTTTTGACACGTCAGTTGACTATTTGTAACCACCTTCCACCGGTGGTTCTACCACCGGTTCGGAAGGCAGGTTCTGCTGAGAAGATACCGGCAAGAAACTCAACAGTTGCTCTTTTGAAAAAGTCATACAGTATTATAATTTACATTTGATAACAATTAAATTACAATTTCTTATAGTTTTATTTCCTGTGTGAAGGTGGAAGCTGATCCAATGGCCTCCAAGCACCTTTGTCGTTAAGGAACTCATCAATAGTGTAGTAACCTCGACTAAGTAAATGTTTTTTAACACATTGCTTAAAGTTGTGCATTGGCAAGTCCATCACAGTCTTGGGGATCTTGTGGCCCCTTCTTGCTTCTTGTAGCGGCGTTTGTGGCTGTCGCGTGGCCCGTGGGCGCGACACTTGAGATTGTCAGTCATCCAGTTGTCCTGTCCCAGCCACATCCACCTGCACGTGCCGGAGGGCGCCACGCCCAAGGACGGCCCGTCGGCCGGCGTGACCATCACCAGCGCGCTGCTGTCGCTGGCGCTGCGTCGGCCGGTGCGCGCGCAGCTGGCCATGACGGGCGAGGTGTCGCTCACGGGTCGCGTGCTGCCCGTCGGCGGCATCAAGGAGAAGATCATTGCGGTAATGCTTTTTATTACCTTACCCCTACCTTATCAGCCGATAGACGTCTACCTCCAAGCACAACGATCTCGAGCCGCCAACATCCAGCGGTTCTCTGTAACCCGCTTGATATCCTCGGTCCAGCTAGTGGGGGGTCGCCATTCCAGCACCTTGGGACCCCAACGTCCATCTCGAATGTCTCTTCGAACTATGTGGCCTGCCTGCCCTGTCTGTTGGTAGAGGTATAAAGAAAAAAAATTTAGGTAATAAAATGGCCCATAGTCAGGGTGCCTCATTAGAAGGCTCAAAGTCACTCATATGCTTGGAATTTCTTTGCGTGATCGAATCAGAAATGAGGAGATCCGCAGACGAACCAAAGTCACTGACATAGCTCAGCGAGTCGCGAAGCTGAAGTGGCATGGGCGGGGCACATAGTTCGAAGAGCCGATGGACGTGCCCAAGGTGCTGCAATGGCAACCCCGCACCATAAAGTTGGTCAATCCCCCGTTAGATGGACCAGACAGCTTCACTTCATTGCACAAAAATCACTAGTGCTACAACGACCTTCATTCCATAACAGTGACATAAAGAACTATGGATACTCGACTAATGATTTTGAATTTCTGTATTTGTAGGCGAAACGCGTGGGAGTGACCTGCGTGATCCTTCCAGAAGAGAACAGAAGAGACTTCGACGACCTGCCGTCCTTCATCCGCGAGGGCATCGATGTGCACTTCGTCGGCGAGTACGAGGATGTGTTCAAGATCGCCTTCGAGCAGGACCAGGTCTAGCTATACTCACTTGTTGTAGTCTTGAACCACAGCCTGTAGTCATCATCATCATCAGCATGTTTTATTGCACCATTACAATGCCAGTAGACATAATAGGTCTAACATGCGACCAAACGACTTAACCCGTGACGAGAAATAGACAAATTTCAGTTAATCTCGGCGCAACCGGAAGTACCGGTATCAGACTGGGATGAATACGTTACTATTTTGACGGCCTCCGTGTCGCAGTGGTATGCGCGGTGGATTTACAAGATGGAGGTCCTGGGTTCGATCCCCGGCTGGGCCGATTGAGGTTTCTTAATTGGTCCCGGTCTGGTTGGTGGGAGGCTTCGGCCGTGGCTAGTTACCACCTTACCGACAAACGCTTTAGCGTTCCGGTTCGATGTCGTGTAGAAACTGAAAGGGGTGTGGATTTTCATCCTCCTAACAAGTTAGCCCGCTTCCATCTTAGACTGCATCATCACTTACCATCAGGTGAGATTGATGTCAAGGGCTAACTTGTAAAGAATTTAAAAAAAGTTGTATTGGACGACATTTTGTCTATTCCAATTAGTTGCAAGCTAGAGGTGCTAACATGCGACTAGTGAAGGGAAATATATACAAAATTTCGTCCAATGCCATTGGGGCCGTCCGAATCCCATCTCTTTTGTACCAATGCAATCAAAAGAGATAGCGGTGTTTCCAGTTGCACTGCCATTAGTTGAATTTTGTCTATTTCTCTGCACACGATAATCTCCTTGGTCACCTGTTACCGCAACTGGAGTCTTTATAGGATTTGGAGCGTAAATCCACCATGCTGCTCTAATGAGGTTTTGCGAGCTTAGAGTCATAATGTAAAAGGTTTATCTAAGATATTAATGACTGTGATCGGGACGGTCGACTTAATGTGCTCTCTGCAGCACGAGGGTGTAAAACCACCTTTCTAACTCCTGGTCGTTACTGAGAAATTAAAGGAAAAATTCCAATTATTTCATACTATGATGCAAACTATTGTCGGGGCAGTATTTGTGTATGAATTAAAAAGTAGCTAACAAAGAGTTCCTAAAATCTTTGTTATTCGAATATAGATTTAAAGGATTGTTCACATAACATACTCAGAGGCACAATTATCCGCCCACTTCAATGTGACGCGAGTATATTAAAGCGGGCGGATAATTGTGCCTCTGAGTATAGTTGGTCTATGAAATTAAGTTATAAAACATTGAATAATTTATCAATGGGCGTCATGAGATACGAAATAATTTTGCCTATATTCTCCTTTTTGACGATATTATCCCTTTTATTAACAAATACATATATCCCTTTATAGTAGAAAATCCGTATTAGAAACGACCTTCACCAATCTGTTTAATGGATGAAAAGTGTTTTATATAAAACTAGCGGACGCCCGCTACTTTGTCTGCGTGAAACTCCACCCCTACCCCTTACCTTAAGTATCCTATGTCCGTCTTCTGGTTCTAAGCTATCTCTCCACCAATTTTCATCCAAATCTGTCCAGCCGTTCTTAAGTTATAAATAGTGTAACTAACACGACTTTCTTTAATATATTTATAAATTAACCAGGGCCTAATATATTAATAGTCAAGAGATAATAGTCTAGGTATGTTGAAAAATATATTGCAAGTAGGTTGCCTTAAGATTTCCTGGCCAAACTATTTTTAACCATTATTAACTATCATTAATGATAGTTTGGCCAGCAGTTTTGAGGCTTCCTAGTCAGTACTGACTATATATTTTTAATGTACTAGATTTGGTAACACTTTTCCTCCATTAAACAGATGGGTGAAGGTCGTTTTTTACTTAGACTGTTTGACTCCTCTTGACGCGTATACATATGGAAGAACAAATTAAAGTAGCTTAAACTTTAGTATACAGAGTACAGAAATATCTATAAGAAAATCTAGTAATAATGGAAATAAAAGTTGAGAAAACAAATGTATCTTGTTTCCTAGGCCAATTTGAGCAATATCCTTTAAATTTGACGTCTTGTAATATATTTGTATGTTGCATTTTGTAGAATATACTTTGTTGTTATTATTTTTATTTGTGGTTATGAAATAAAAATTATAGACTGTATAGAATTTAAGTATTCAATAAGTATTGAATATGTATGTAGATTGTAGATAAATCTAATCAATATTAATTAACAAAATTGAATTTTCTCAATTTATATTTATGTGTAAGTTTTGTTAATTTTGTATCTGACTATAGTTGAATATAAACAATATTAAATTCGTCTAGTACACGGAATAAATATTGATATCAATTAATAACAGTTAAAGATTTCTTATAAAACTTAATTTAAATAAATATCACGTATTTTTCAAAAAATCCACACATCAAAACCGGTGTCGTCCCTTTTGTGACGTCACTAAAACACTTGTACTAAACGTACTACAAAAGCGAAAATTACACATAAATTGGTGTAATTTTAATAATTTTATTTAGTGTAAATTTTGTTGCACAATTTAGTTCAAGTACTTAGGTGTTATGGTTTTGTCATAAGCTTTATTTTTTAGCCTTAGTTTTTCTTTTCGTTGTGGTTGTTGTTTATGAATGGTATGGTTATTTGGTTACATTATTAAATTTTTATTTCATTATTTTAGTTTTTTTATTTCATTCTTGTACTAGCCCATATAGTACTAGATCCACCATAAGAAATATACTGTTTGGCAGCAATTTAACTAGACAACCTATTGCAATGTGTCACTGTGAACATTATCTTTCATTTATTTCATAGCACTAATGAATGACAGACACGTAAGAGACGTAATAGCCCAGTGGATATGACCTCTGCCTTCGATTCCGGAGGACGTAGGTTCGAATCCGGTCCAAGGCATGTACCTCCAATTTTTTAGTTGTGTGCATTTAAAGAAATTAAATATCACGTGTCCCAAACTTTAAAGAAAAATCATTGTGAGCAAATCTGCATACCAGGCCAGCGTGGTGGACTATTGGCCTAACCCCTCTCATTCTGAGAGGAGACTCGAGCTTAGCAGTGAGCCGAATATGGTTTGTTAATGATGGTAATGATGATAGTGATCCCTATTATCACCCCTTAAAGGGATCACCATGTTTCCAGTGACCCTGTATGTAGTTTGTTGACCAAGATAAAATTTGGAAAACCTGTACCTACCTAATTTGAGTGTTATTGCACCCTATAGATAAAAATCAATGAAGTGCACTAAAATCTAAGTTTGGTGCACAGATGGTCGCTGCCGGCATCAAGAGGGCCTTCAACTAGGATTAAGGACTAGAAGAAATACACAGATTTATGTTCAACAAACTTTATTTTAATAAATATGTTATATAGTACAAATTCACGTATTTTATTATATTTACAAACTATATCTAAGTTGTTTGATATTAGTACATAATCAACATCAATAGCTTATCTATTAAGGGACTCTAATTACAGAAGTTTACAGTTTGATACCCAACCTATGTTTCCCACCCATTGGACTCAGTGGCGTGCTTAAGGTTTTTAACTAGTGTAAAAACGCCGGTTTTCTCAGTGTGGAACCCTTCTGAATCCATTAGTGAAACTGATTATTTTTTACAAGTTATCCCTTTACTACAATCTCACCTGATGGTAAGTGATGATGCAAGATAGGCATCCCTCCTCTGGTCAGTAGTTTAGAATTTAACACAAACAGAAAGACAAGTGACATAGGACTTTGTTTTGTAATATGCACAAAATTTCTTAGTGTTCTAGTAGAAAAGATTTCCTATAGTTACTTTTTTAGATTTGGTTATTTTTTCAATGTCTTCCTGGCGTCTTCCAGTAACTGCAACAGTATGGGGTAAACCTCATCGTAACATGTTATTTGGTTCTGTCTCACATGGTTCTGGTACCTCTGCAGCGCCCCGGCCACAAACTCCAAACGGTCTCGCTCGTTCTTGTGACTCTCGAGCCACTGTATCAGCTTGTGGGTGTTCCAACCTAAAAGATTCATTTATTTGTATATCTATTTATCTCTATAGCCAATTTCATCTCGGTTTCAGTGGTTTAGCCAAGGAAAGGTGAAAGAATTTCACATTTATAATATTAATAGCATACAGCAATAGGATAGAAGCAATTAATAGTATTAACGTAATAAAGATGTATTGTTAACAAATGTGAGGAATGGAATATTAGTAAAGTTTTGAATAATTAGCTACTATACAATGAGCAAAACGTTAAGTAAACCTAGAGCCAAGTTTAGTAAAAATATGTATTGCTTGGTAAACTAAATCTAAAATTAAATTTTCTTAACTTTATAGTATAAATAATTAAAGCTTGAACTTGAAAATAGAAAATAAAAAATAATCGCACATACCTGCGCATGCATGTGGTGCCAATAATTGCTGTCCTCCATATGAAAAGAGGTACATCATAACCAAAGAGTAAGGTAATAACGCCCCTTCGTGTTGGCTCTTAGCTATATCTTGCGGCTTCTTCTCTAAAAGCAGAGTCAAAGCCTTCAGCTGACGATAATGGTCTCCCAACTCTGTTATATCATTTACTAAAGGCGATAAAGATGTTTCCAAGTGTTTGCAATCAGCCTGTAGTTTTGCCCTTCCATACGTACTGATAGGGCGTACATTACATACATGCTGCATAAACCTTTCTATACAACATTTTGATATGTTGATACAGCATTCATTCAATGCCTGTTTGTCATGAAACAACGACAGATATATGTCTTTGCAACGTGAAACAAACTGTTGTAACTCTTTCATGTACGGAGAACAAGATAGTGTTTTGTTAGTTGGGTCCTCTGCTCTGATTAAATCTGGCTCGTCATGCATGGTCATTAATATAAGGTATAGAGAATTTTTTATTGATTCAGCAAACATATTGAGAATCGGGAGACTGGAGATGTCTTTTAAACTGTTCTGGACTATTTGAATGCTTTCTTGGGGTAGCATGGAGTTCATGTTAGCAAGGACTCTTTTTATTTGTGATGTAAAGTAGTGCAAGACATTGCACAAGTCAGCGTTCTTTTGTTGGGAGCTTGTCGGTGCTTCTATGATCTGTGCAACGTCACTGTCCATTGACAAACGTTGTTCAGCTTCTACATTCATTTGTTTTATGCTCTTTGCCACACTATTCGCCAAGCTGATACTCAAATTCTTATCAGCCAAGGAAATACTTAGAGCTTCAGCTATCACTCTTATGGCGTTGTCAACTTGATCCATCGTTGGCACTTGGTTCAAATGCCACATGCTTCTCACAGGCTCCAGAAGTTTGGCCAAGGACTTGGATAAAAACGAATTCTCCCATTTGGTCAAACATGAACGGTTCATTTCTAAGTTCTTACATTTCAATCTTGACAGCAAATCGTTAAAACATTTCAGTAGCTTTGGGAAATCAATCTCAACAGATTGACTGACTGTAGATGGACTTTTCTCCAGTTCATTGCTGAAGATTATGGACAGTTCATCCCAAAACTTTTTTGCTATATTCCTGAAATTTCCAATAGCGTGTAATTCGTTCACAACATTTTGCAGCATCACTACTTTAATGCAACTGTTGTACATTTCATTTTTAAACAGCTTATCAATGTTGTCCCAGAGTTTAATCTTAAAATCCTGAGCGTTCATTATGTTGGCTTTACCAGGAGCAATCCTGCCTGAACTAGATTTTTTAACTTCAATGGACACCATTTGTACATTTAGTGCAGTGTTAATTTCCTTCCTCAAATCCTTTAAAATGCTGTCCACTGTACATTTGATTTGTTCCTCCGTACACTGGAGATTGTGAAACACTTTGAAACACTGAAGAAGTTTCACCTTATCTCCGTTCAACAGGCTAGTTTGTAACAAGTCGGTGGAGCTTTGCAACAACTTCTTCTGTTGTTGTTCAACTTGTATTAAAACATCATCAAGTAAAGTTATACCTTTGAAATCATAATCGCTAATTAGTTCGTTTAACTCAAAAAGAATCATGGCTTCTTTTGTAGGGTTATCTTTGACTGCAATGAGTTTATTCCACAACATTAATATTTTAGATGTATGTCTGAGGAGGTTGCATGTTGTTTGGACTCTTTCGAGCATAATAGTTTGTGTTTCTAGCTCGTGATAGGGTGTGTGCACTCGATCTTTGAGTTTGTCAGCGCCTCGGAGCAATACTTGCACTTGAGATCGTACGGTCTCCAACATCGCCTCCAAATCGGAAATGTTACTTGCCTGTGTAAGTAAGTCATTGTGTTTGGCTAAAACTTGCGATTCCAGACTCTTTGTGAGCTTCTCGATCCCTTGGGTCAGCTTGTTGACCTGTTCTGTCACGGATATGTTTTCGCCGACCAGCGGCTTCACCGATTCCACAAGAAACTTGCTGTAAAACTCATCGTTCTCGATTTCTATGCAAATGTCTTTTGAATCCATATTTGAAGCGTTTAGTTAAGTTATGTATTTACGTTACATTTAGTTATACTTATTTCAAACTTAAAAGTTGATTCTTAATTTATTTTTATATTTGAAATTAAAATATGAAAATCCTAAAACATTGATCGTCATCAATTTGGATATTTTTATTTTGTTGATGACTTTGATTGGTTGACACTTGACACACTTGATTGACGTTGACAGTCATAGAGTACAGTAGGGGATGTAGGGAAGGTCCATGGATGTGTCTGGCTGGATGTAATGAAAGTAAAGTAGACTGAAATCTTCCGCCAAATTTAAAAAATCATATAAACAAATTAAAAAAACCTGCGTTTTCAAATATTGTTTTAATTATTTTTTTGATTGTGAATACATGTAAATAAGTATTAAACTCAATTATTCCAACATTTGCATTATAATTTTCAGAATTTACCCTGATTTTTTTTTGTATTTTAGCAGGCGATTTCAGTCTACTTTCATTAGCCAAACTCTGTTATAGGTATATGTGTAACCGGTTCATCAGTAAGGAGCGGCTGATATTTAAATTAATTTTAGTATTAATGTTAGTATTTTCTTCTCAGACTAACATAGATATTAAGCTAATAATTATTAACACTTTATGGGTCACTTTATGGCCTGGAATAAACAGATTTTATTATTGTTTTTTTATAACGCACAAGTTACGGACGTCCGCTGTTTAAGTGTTTACCAAGCGATTAACAATAGCATTGAGTTGTATAAAATTGTACAATATTGTGCGCCTCAGTTTAGCGCTATTAACGTATCTATTAACAGTAATAACATCATTGATGACGGCTGTCTTTCATACAATATCAAGAACTTCCTAATTTCCTAGGCAGTCGATAGATGGCGCTATATCAAATAACCTCGCGCTGACATTTTGCGTTTCGCAAATCATCTAAGCAATACACACTTGAACACAATTTGTATTCCTTCGAGGACGAACGATTACTATACGGGTTATATCCCACTTCTGAAATGTAACAAATTTTTGATTTTCGAATCATTTGATTCGAAACAGAAACAGTCTTCAGTCTTGTGAAAATTCCGAATTCCAGTCAAGTTTTATGTATAGGTAGGTCTAGGTGTAGGTACGTACTAGTGGACGCCCGCGACTTCGTTTGCGATTAATTATTGTATTCCGTATTGCAATGTTAACTACTGTTAGATGTGTTACTAGGTCATGAAAAATGAGGCGCTCAATAGAGGAAAAAGGTGTGGGGGTATCGTTATCGGTATTTTTGTAATAAGGGATTAAAGTGCTAACTTAATCTACGGAACCCTACACTGCGCGTGGCCCGGTTCCGGTTTTTCTATTCTTTAGAAGTTGACTTTCTTTTCATCTCCATTGCAATTCACATTCTATCGATAGTTAATCTATTACTGTGAACATAGCTAGAAAAAATGACACACTTTCATAAAAAAATCAAGCCTTTATCCTTGTATTAGTTAAATTTTTGACTCATATATTACTCACAATATTAGTGCCATATTATTTTCAGGATTTCAAAATATTTACGTGAAAGTGAAGTGGCAATGGGCAGGCCCCATAGTTCAAAGACCCGGCGGATGATGGGGTCCCACGGTGCTGGAACGGCGACCCCTCACTAGGTGGACCGACGATATCAAGCGGGTTGCTGGATAGTGGCGGCTCGAGACCGTTGTGCTTAGAGGTTCATGCAAGAGGCCTGTGTCCAGTAGTGGACGTCTATCGGCCGATAAGTAAAACATCTCTTAGGGTATGCAGTAGTTAAATGCATGTATTAAATGCATGTATGAAGTGCACGCCAGTCTCAGTATATGGATGTGTTGGGTAGGACAAAAATAAACATATTTTGCCAATTTTATTTATTTCAATTAGCACAGATGATTGTGCCATTTTTACAGATATAAGGTCTATTTTATATAAATAATATGATCTACTATTTCCAACAATTGTGCATTATCATCAAACTCTGTTTATTATTTTAAATTCAAATAATTTCTCAATATTAAGCATATTATACAAAATTAATAAATAACACAGGTTTCATAAAATACGCAAATAACTTTAAAAAAAAATAAACACTAATCATCTACACATACTAACATGGCAAAAGTTTTCTGGCTGACTTTCCATTGGCAGCTTTACATTGAATAATGTTTTTAAATTAAAATTAATAGTACACATATTGACTAAACTAAGGTACACAAAAACTAGGTATATTATTGTAACTTAAATCTAAAAGAAAACTGTCAAAATCGGAAATTAATATTTGTATAAAAATTCGTTTGATTTCATTGTACCTATTCAGAATAATAATAATAATAGTAATAATAATATAATATAAAATACCTATGTATTATTTAAAAGACAAAAAATACCTTGTTATAGACAAGAATCAAAATAACTAAAGAAACTAACTAGCATTTTAGGGAGATATTTTTTATTGATTTTATAAGTGCCACTTATTAAAGTGTTTAAAAACGATGGCTTAGGATTCATTTACACGAGCAACTCTACCGACGACCTCAGTTGTCTGCAGTCAGCTCAGACCAATTATTGTATAGGACCTGCCTCGCTAGACGTTACTATTCTGTCAAAGTATATGATCAACGATCTAATGCGATTATAAAAACTGTCTCTATAGAATCGATGTTAAATAGTTGTAATCGTGTTCGTCGGTTAAAGACCTCCGCAAAAATACCTTTATGTGTAATTGAATTATGTAAAAAACGGGCAAAAACTTCTAGTTTAGTATAAGATACATACAAAATCTAAGCTCGTTTTCCTCGGAAAATGACAGACAATTTTGTTCGTGACTATGACATGTGCGATATAGGTTAATATATTTATATAATTGGTCTGAGGCAGTCAGCGACGTCTCGGCGGCAGTCGACGGTGGTCGCCGACTACAGTCAGCGACGTCTCGGCGGCAGCCAACAGCAGTCGGCGACCGCCGCCGAGAGTCGACTGCAGTCGTCGGTAGCAGCTGTCGCTCGTGTAAATGAACACTTTTAGAACCATTAGAACTTCATTCAAGTTTTAATGTCAGGGGTAGGTACCAGAGGACCTCGCTAAATGATTCATTCAAAAATTGAATGTTAGCAAGGCATGCCCACAATCAATTTTTATCTTGCCACTGCACTAGTCATTAATTTCAAATAATCTGCTCTAGTCCAGGATCGGGGCTACATTTTTACAATAGATTCCTGTCGAGCTAATTTTCAGTGAGTAACTTTATATTTATGACACGTCCAATTTTTTTTAGTTACAAAAGCAGGGACAGTAACTATTCAAAATTCGTTTTCAAGTAGGTTTACTTTATGAGCAATTTTTTAAACGTCAAGTTCAACTAATTGTAAATTCTAGCATTACCATTTCTGAGCTTAAGACTGGGACAACGTAACACACATTAAAGGCAATGTGTCTTTATTAGGCACCAGTAAAAAAATATATGGTGCTTAGTAATATTTTTTTTAAATAAACACAGCCAAAAATTTTTTAACCTCATTATCGACAATTTGAAGGAAGTTTAGCAACACAAAAGACAAAATTGCTTGGAAATGAAATGCATTACATGACAGGTTACTTATTTATACTAATATATACCTATTGTAAATGATGATAAACTAAAAAAGGGAAACCTGGTTGAGTTTATGGTGGGCTGGTTTGGAACCCTCGTAACTTTTCGACTAATTTAAACCTGACGTTTCAAAGTGCTTATAAACTAAGCCTAATTAAAATAAATGATTATTGATTTGATTTGATTATAACAATCGAGAACTTTGATAAAGGAAAAATTGTGAACGAATAAAATGAATCTAGTCACGGAAAAGCTTGATAGTAACCAATTGTAAAAATGTCCTCCGGCTCCTGGAGTACTCTATTAATAAGCCTAAAAGCAAGAGTAGAAATAATTTAATGACTTACGCTTAAGTTAGCTACTCGTTTAATATTAACTGTAAGTTGTTTTTTATCAATAAAAAAATTTAAGGCATCTTAAAAAATGGTAAGTATTTATTGTATTTAGGCAGTTGAGTAAAATAAATTTGGAAGAATTAAACATTATAATTAATGTTGTATTGGCACCATATGCATTGGTATGAAGCAGAATTTTTAATAACAACGCAATAGAAATTTTACACTCCAAACTATGAGATGTAGTCGCCGACAAATAACTGGCTCAATAGTGTCAAGTGCCGTATGATTTACATTTCTTTTTATACAACAACATACTCTAGGTGTTATCAAACGCAAGACGCAATGTTGTCGAAAGTTACTACATGCACAGTGACAAGATTGCCTAGTGGCAGTTTCATAGGTACTGTGACTATCGCGTAAACGTAAACGCGCCATCTAGTGGCACTACTGCACAACTGTTTCAATTCCATATAAATTCGCGTTTACGTTTACGCGATCGTCACAGTATGAAAACATTGAAAAGTCCCACTAGGCACTCTGCAGTGCCCGCCATTTCTATTGTTTAGTTATTAATATTTCTAACGTATGAAGTATGGAAACACACTACAACCTTAAAATCACCTTCATATTTCACACACACGTTTCTCCAGCGTAGGCATCTATACGACGTACTCGAATATGGTACCAAATCAATTGTTGTCATAATAGTCAGATAAAGCAGATGACCGACCTGGGGGGCAATTATGTAACTTGATCGAATCTGTTTGACAGCCAATTGAAATCAATCTTCGTCAAAGTGACAGTTTTTCTATTTATCATTCATTTGACATATTTTTAACAAATGTAGTTGTTAAGCAGATCCATTGACCTATTTACTATTTTGGTCTTCATTATCAAGGTTAAATATAAATTTAATAAACAGAAGGGTAAATCCAAAAACCGTTCATACTCGACTAAAATACTAAAGTAGTCCGAACTATGCATAGTAGGCCGTACAGACTACATTAGTATTTTAGTCAAGTGCGAACAAATTTTGGGCGGTAAATCCAAAAATTGTTCGTATTCGACTAAAATTCTAAAGTAGTTCGAAATAGGCCTAAGAGATTAATTGAGGAGTACCTTCAAAAGACGCCTAAGCTAGATAGACGATTGTATGAAAAATCCACAAAACCAACATTAACTTACAACCATTCCATACCTTACATTTTATTGTGGAACATGAAAATATTATTGCAACGACTAAAGATTTGTACTAACTATAATCCTAATTAATTAATAGTTATAATTAATTCAAAATTGTTGATGTAAACCAGCTTAAAATTGCTAAAATTTAATATACGCATTAAGTCAGGTTTTCCTAGACTCGTCTTATTTGGATAGTAAAAAATGGCAACACAGTCGTTTATACATTTATAAAATATTTGCATGCCATTTTCGAGTTATCCCAACATACTGGTATGCAAACTATAGGCAAACCGCATAGTCCAGGATCCGGGAACTTTTTCTTACAGTTGATCTATACCATCAAGCAAATTTTCCATGAGTAGGAACAGATGGGCGTCCCATAACATGATGTTGAAGGGACGCCTATTCGTTTCCTTTACCAAGATTCCCAATAATTGTGGTCGCTGACATGGGTAGCAAGCAAAAACTAAGCTAAGGTCGGGATAAAGTACCATGCAATTTGTAGGGCAATATACTATTCAAATGTATAAACAATAAAACAGAACAGTTAGTTAGTTACATTATCGATATATTTTGGGAGGAAGAAGGTCATTAAACTAACTTGAAGATTTTTTACTTTTCAATTATGTTACATTGGTACTTTATACACAATTATTACATTGTCCAAAAATTTGCGTCACATGTTATTCTGGTCAGAGACGCTCAGAAATTTTTATTCTCTGCTACCTCTGTCATCTCCCACAACCTAACATTTTTTGTAAAAGAAAGGTATAGAAGAAGCTACTCACGGAAATTAGCTTGATATAATCAATAGTAAAAATGTTCCCCGGATCCTGGACTAACAGTGGAATTCATAGACGTTGTACTGGCACCCCCAGGGTATCATTCAGCCGCTGAGTGTCGAATTTAACCACTATTTATTTGAGAATTTGACACTCAGCGGGTGAATGATCCCCTGGGAGGTTCCCTATAAGATTTATGAATACCATTATAACACACCACAGTCCTCGTCTACGCTTGTTAATTAATCTACAGAACTAATAAAGAAGCCCCTCTTTTACTATCCTCTTACTCTGACGTCATACCCCACATCCGTTAACCACGAGGAGGACTCGGTTGTGAAATTTGCCTATAGTATACATATAGCACGCCTCATAACGTGAATCGTTTGAGGTTAGCACTTTGCCCGACAAACAAAAAACGTACAGTATAGTTTATCTATTTTTGGAAGTATGTTCAGCTTTGCATGTACTAGTAAGTTGTACAAATAAGAGTTTGACAGTAGACAGTGCGTTGGTGTGAAAACTAAAAAAACATTCTGTATGCGGACTACAGTCCAGCAGTTTTAGCTGAGAACAGTGTGCCTAGTGGGAGTTTTCAATATTTTCATACTGTTACTATCGCGTTGACGTAAACGCGAATTTATATGGAATTGAAACTGTTGTGCTGTACTGCCACTAGATGGCGCTGTTTCAATTCCTTAGAAATTTGCGTTTACGTGAACGTGATAGTAACAGTTTGAAAATATTGAAAAACTCCCACTTGGCACACTGTACAGTTAAAACGGAAAGTCTGTAGCCCGCGTAACGAAACATACCTTCAGTTTATGCAAAAACGCGCTTCGTCTGATATCTTACCAACACATGCAAAGCAAAACTGTCTTCACAGAATAGATTGACTATTAACATACTTAACTTCAAATGCTCTAGTAAATATTGCTACGTTTAAGCGTTTTCGCCCTTTGGGGGATCAATCCCACAACTTAATTATTAACCATTGAGCCAAAGTGCGTTTGTTTGTATGTGCATAATTGTTACTACATAATATCAACAAGTTAGTAGATATGTTTTAAGAATTACCTACAATGCAAACTTCAAAATCGTTTACAAAATTCAAAATAGTACGCTGTTAGGCTGCCAGTCCACCGAAGCGGAGCCGAGGCAGCGGAGTCGAGAAACGCAGAAATATTAACCAATAGGATTGCATAAAATCTCCGCCCTCTATGTAGACGGACTTGCGAGGTAGTTTTAATATTCATATATAATCGCTAAGCAGAGAATCAAGCGGGGTTAAATAAATTTGACATTTATTTATTTAAAATTTAGTCTCGATCCTCTCCGGTGGACAGACACAGTACGCAACTGCGCTCCTTTTTTTCTCTGATTGTGTAAGTGGCCCGAAGGCAGAAGCAGAGTAGATGGGCGGAACGACTCTCTAAGGGCGTCTCCTCTGAGACTCGGACCTCGGCTTAGAGAGCCGTTCGAAGCACTCCGCTCCGCATTAGTTCGTTTCTCCGCTACGCTCCGGTGGACAGGCAGCCTTACAATCAATGTAGGATGACGAAATTACAGACAGTAATATATCAAAATTCAAAACGATATGTAAAACAATAACTACAATTTATTAGTATTATTTTCACATGTAGACGAAACTGGTTCGATATAGTTCAAATTCTAATTGCTTATAATAATAGCGCCTTTGAAATGTTATAGAAGTACCAGTTTCGTATTGTATCAAAATCTATATCGAACAGGTTTCGTTTCATAAGTCACGCTTGGAGTTAAATACTATTCATTACAAAATAAAATGTTTCATCACACACAACCGTCACTTTAGCACCCACCACTCTGGATAAATTAGGCACGGCGCAAACGAGCCACCGACCACATATAGCTAAAGTCCGACCGCTCTGAGATTACGTTTCTAACAGGTCGTGATCGAATGGGCTATGTAACTTTTATTGACCTTAATAAGGTTAAAAATTTAATAATAATGCAAACTTACAATAAAAGTTTTAATTTAGGGCTAAAATTATTAACAATTAATTATGTAAACAAATATAAAAAGGTGACATTGACAGGTGTCAGAAACGCAATCTCTGATCGGCACGACTTTTAGCGACAGCGACAACGACAAACAGTTGACATTACATTGTTGTTGATACTTTTTAACCAACTGCAAAATAGGAGGAAATTCTCAATTCTGCACGTTTTATTTTTTTAATTTTAAAAATCATTTTTTTGTTTGAAAGAGTATTCTTCCAGATTGGTCCCATTTAATTTTCATGAAAATTTATGAAAATTAAATGCTAGGACACACTAAAAACAAAAAAAAATTAACCGACTTCAAAATCCCAAATTAAACCAAAACTGTTCACTTTGTAGGCGGTTCCAACACTGTGTTGACGCGCGACAACCACTGGATGTGGTCAGTGGCCGGTTTGCGCCGAGCCTACTAAATAAAAAAAGTATTTGTGGTCACTGGCATTTCTTACTTGTACTCCGAGACGATCTAGTAAGCGTTATTTAGTACACCGGTAACAAATCGGCAACCTTCCATTTTATTGCAAGCATTTATACTCAAACCAAAATAATTTTATATATTGAAAAGCATATTTATATAACATAATTACTTAATTAAACATGCGTTATATATTTATGTAGGATTTCAGTTAATAAATGTTATAGAGAATACAAAATCATGTTCGCACTAAAAATATCATATGTAAAATAATAGAAAATCTCAAAACAAATCCTACTAAACGATTAATTTTGTAATACAAGGTGGTAAGAATACATTATCCATTATTGTAATAAGGTATTTAAAAAAAATCACCTGTAAAAAACATCAGAGGGCGTAGTGGCAGTTTGATACTGTGAAGATCACGTTAACGTAAACGCGAATTTCCAAGAAATTGAAACAGGGCCATCTAGTGGTACTACTGCACAACTGATATAAATTCGCGTTAACGTTAACGCGATAGTAACAGTATGAAAACATTGAAAACTCCCACTAGGCACACTGTTCTTTTACAAAACTTCATTCCTAGAACACATCTATCGCTAAGTATATTTATCCCACTTCAAAGGGAAAATTTTAAATTAAGAGACCCTAAATCATACGAGTACATACTGCTAGCATGGTCAGATCTGTCTGATTGACAGATAATATTTACCACATAATTATAATAAAATATAAAACTTATACAATTTTAATAGATCTGTAATAAGTATTCTTAGGGAAATAATCTTTAATAGGTCTAAGGTAAAGAAGTTCGACTCAACGCTGGACCATTGTCCTACTCACTAAAGATACTATTTCCGACTAAAGTGAAGGGAAATGTTTAGACCACACGTCTAGAAACTTCTTTAAAAAATAAAAAAAACAAAGCGCCATCTCTGAGCCTCAGGCATAACTGCATCGCAACAGGTTCTTGCAGTTTACAAAAACAGATTGTTTCAAAGTTCTCTGAGAACGCCATCTACTGGTAGTTTGAAATAACAAACACTGTTTACTGTGCCTGTGTTAGATGGCAGCACGCAACTAAAGAGCCTCCGATTACACTTTTCGTAACGCATTCACCAACTTTCTCCCCAAGTGGTTAAAGAAGTATTACTCCGAAAACATTTTGTATGTTTCTAAGAACGAACACCTAGCGTATTAGTCCATAGAGAGATAATCAAACATTAGACCCCTCAAATTGATTCTAGCTCTTTAATCGTGTGCTATTGAGGCATAATTGATTAGGCTAACATTTAACTACCTGTGGGAATAGATACAGCTCATTTTCTGCTTGGCCATGACCTTTGTGTCAGAGGTCAATGACTGCATAAGTAACAAGTTTTATCACCCTAAGTGACGTTAATTTCTTTAACACCCACTTATCAAATAGACGATGTATAAGCTTACATAGACCACAGATGTAAGATCTGTAGACAGTTTAGTGTTAATGATCTGACAAATGGTTTAAAAACTGACAAATAGTGATAGCTCTGACAATTTTCAATGTTTTCATACTGTGACTATCGTGTAACCGTAAACCAGAATTTCTAAGGAATTGAAACAGCGCCATCTAGTGGCAATGCTGCACAACTGTTTCAATTCCTAATAAATTCGCGTTTACGTTTAAGCGATCGTCACAGTATGAAAACATTGAAACTCCCACTAGGCACTCTGATCTCATATGTTTCTATTTCTTTTGTTTTTGATATTATGGTGAATAACTAAGTAAATAATCTCAAGTCCGAGTGTTTTTACTCAATCATGTTGATCGTATTATAAGATAAAAGCAATTGACAACAATACAAAGAAATGCGTATCTATAATACTAATCAATCATATAATCTTATGGTTCAAACCAGTTTCAGCAAGATTAGATTTCTTAGTAAGGATCGACGCATGCGGCGATTGTCCAAAAACAACTGAACTTTCTCTCATGCCTATTAAATTATTATTAAAGAAAATAGGTAATATACATGTATTAAATTATTTATTAATGGTAAACGGCTTAACCTGGCCCAACCCCTCTCATACTGAGAGGAGACTCGAGCTCAGCAGTGAGCCGAATATGGGTTGATAAGGCTTAAACCGATAAGTGCCCCACACAATTTAGTCTTCAAATCCCAGGTGTTAAAAACATTAGGTATTAAGAAATTTCGGGTTTAAAATTAGTCAAACTAGATCTAATAAATTGACTAGAGATTAGCCATTAGATATTAAGCAATTTAACCCAATGTCAATATAATTGGAAAAGAGTACATTTGACTGAAACTGTTGTCAGATCATTTGGCCTATGGTCCGTTATAGCCACAATTTTATCATAATACACATTAATTAAAAGTATTCAACAGCCCTAGAATTGATATATTGCTATCTAGCTATAATCCAGTAAATAGCAGAAGCTTAAGTCTAATAATTTGAAAGTACCCACATTTTAATTTAGTATAAAAATATGCGAAAATAATTCTGTCAAACTTTATACATAGAGAAAGAACTATGATTAATATTATCATTTATTATTTTGGGGCGTAGACGATTTGAGAATAATTTAAATTACAATAAAGATGTTTAAACATTAATTGGAATATCGTAGCATTCCATGGATTCATTGTGTAGGTGCCATGTCCATTGGATAAGTATGACAAAGAAATAGACCCTGGGACATTTGAACCGGGTGTAGGTTTAACCCGGCTCACAAGACCTGGGATATTTTTTAAACATAAGCTCCATTGTAATTTAAATTATTCAAGCAGTGAGTTTCCTTAATATTATTTAGAATTGTCGTCATTGTTGGAGATTTAAGCCACACATTCACTGGGCAACAAATGAGTTCACAACACTATCATCAAAGGTGATAGTCCTACAAACTAGAATATATTAGGGTAATAGATTAATTTTAATGCGCCATAAACCACTTTTTAGCCAATAGCTCATATAACCTATCAATTTAATGTTATCCGTTCTGATGGGGTTCCCATGATCTTTGTTGTCCAAATATTGCACATTGAAATATTGATACATGTTAAGCATCTTTACTGTACCATGATCCTTACTCGACAGACTTAGAGGTTCATTGAATAATTGATATGCCCAATAATATTTTATTTTAATTTAATTATGGGCGTAACGAAGATTCATTTTAAGGATTTACGCATTATAATTTATTTTTAACCAACTTCAAAAAGGATGAGGTTCTCAATTTGATTTGATTAAAATTTTTTAGAACAAATCCTTTACAATTTGTTTAGGATAAAGAGACTTTGACTATGGTAACTTATAACAGTAATCTGGAGTTGGAAAAAAGTATTCGGTTCTTATTTAATTAACAAATTTCATTCAAAAAGTAGATCCTTTTCCAACATTGTTAAGTTAGAAATCCATTTCAAGTTGCAGAAGTTTTAAATCAAATGATTGCCAAATGAATGAGTGGCTTTAATTCTTTAACAATTATTAATAATCGTCGTTGCCCTAGTTATATTTATAAAGATTTTAAAGGTAGTAATAAGCATTGCTTTCATTTATAAAGTAAGTAATTTAAATTTATAATAACAATTAAGACTATTATGTAAAATTCTTTTTGTAATTATTATCAATATTTAGTTATTGTGATGTAAAAGTCATAATAATTAGTAATAATGATCCAATAACTTTTTTAGAATTAGAATTTAAGCTATCGTGAGTGTTATTCATAATATTGAATGTAAATGGCTGAAAATCACGTGATTACTGTAATGGCCTGACCAGTTTCGAATACATACGAGGCACTTAGTCATGAGCATATTCGTGGAACGCGCGTTGTGAGGGGGGCGGCCCTAGTAACTAGTCGGTACTCCGATTAACGACAATAATCAAGTGACTTTTAACCATATTTTAAATTTAATGTTAACAATTTATGAAATTGTAATAATGATTCATAAGAAGAAACCACAAATTGGTAATATTTAGCTACTGCGCTTGAAATTAATGTGGATTGACAACCCACCAGTTCACATTGAACTACCAAGGTGGTTTTAATAAAAATAAAGATCTCAAAATCCCCCAATTTCAGATTTTCAGGTTTCTAAATATTTTGTGAAATTAAATATTGTATTGAATAAAAACAGGCATTACATTCAATCATTATTTGGTGTAAATTTTATGCAAGTGTGTAAAAGTGATATACTTAGTTTAATTGAACCTCAATAGCTTAACGGTAAGAGCGGTTGGACTCATCACAGCGGGGTGGTGGTTCAATCCCCGCCCCGTTGGTCTATTGTCGTACCCACTCCTAACACAGTTTTTCGCGACTAGTTGGAGGGGAATGGGAATATTGATCATATTTAGAAGATATGGCAAAACTGCCTTAACTGCCTTAGTTTGTAAGTAAGGCTTCTTTTATACAGGTTATTTATGATTTAATTAAGGGAGATAGATCTAGTGTAAAATGATATAAATTATTCTTTTTAACTCAAGGACAGTGCTAAATAATACCTCTTGCGTATTAAGTTATGTCAAAAGATCATTGCATACTGCCACATATACTGCAAGAGATCCAAACACTGTTAAAACTTTATTAATCTTCCCAGTAGGACTAAAGGCTAGTTCGGATAACTTTAGTATTTTAGTTTAGTACAAACAATTTTTGGACAGTAAATCCAAATATTGTTTGTACTCGACTAAAATACTAAAGTAGTCTGTATAGCCTATAAGATGTAGTATTTGAAGAGAAAAATACATTTAGTCAACCAATAGCAGCCTAAACGAAAGAAGTTGAACACTCATATATTTCCTTGTAATGGGACAAATAAGAGAGTGATATTTTTGATGCTTTTGCTATTGGTGGACAAAATGTCTTTTTGGCTTCATATTTCTTGAGCCTACAGTTTATGTACTAGTGTCGGTCTGCAACAACTTTATGAGCTATACAGCTCCTGTAGTTGAAATATAATCTGATGTTCAATAAAACATTCCCCCAAACATAAACACATAAAACTTAAGCACACCTTAACAAACTGGTACTATCCAAGAATTGACAAAAAGAATTATCGTCTCAACTAAACCACACAACATAGCCGTAGTGATATCATTCTCAAAAATGAAATAAGAGCACAAGTGATTCCAAAAACAGGTGCATATTACCCAAGCATAATATAAGTGTCGCCGCACACGTTCCATACAAAGCAAACATACATCGGCAAAGACGTACCGCCAAGCGATTTACCGTTCCGGTGCGATGTCGTGTAGAAACCAAAAGGGGTGTGGATTTTCATCCTCCTGACTCCTAACAAGTTAGCCCGCTTCCATCTTAGATTGCATCATCACTTACCATCAGGTGTAATTGTAGTCAGGGGCTAACTTGTAGAGAATAAAAAATAAAGAAAAAATATACGCGACAGCCACAAACGTCGCTACAAGAAGCAAGGGGCTACTAAAGTAGCTGAAGCGCGCGACAGCCACTTGTGGTCGGTGGCTGCTACTTTTTAACCCATACATGCAGTATCATAATCGCGCGAGTGGCATGTGGCGGCGTTTTGTGGCCGGTGCGGGCCACAAGAAACGAGCAGCGACGATTGTAGCGTGTGGCGGCCACCGGCGTCAACCGTGTGCGGCGAGTCCATATAAAATGTATGAAAACTACAGGAAATATGCCGGAAGCGGCGTTTTGTGGTTGTGGCCGATGGCCCGTGTGAGGGAACCCTAAAAATCTAGTCCTGTTAAAGTCTTATTCACTTAGATGTTTATTAAGTTTACGTAGTGATACGTAGTTTTTTGTGCTTGCATATCGAAATTAAGGACTAGTTGTATGTTTGAATTATACTAGACAATATTTCACGCCTCAAGCGCTAATCTTTACAAAATTCTTTCACAGCTGGAAATCAACATTATTAGTCACATAGGCTTTATTTTATTCCTGTATCCCCACAGAACTGGAAATTTGAGGGTAAAACTGTGGATCTGCTAGCTGAATAAATATTTTATTGAAGGTTGTCAGGTGATTGGTTTTAGCAATAAGACTGTCTTTGTGCATTTTATTTTTCTTTTGTGTTTTCTTATGTCATTGTATATTTATTGTGCAATAAAGACTTTTATAAAAAAAAGTTTTATATCATTTATATGTACCTAAAGTGAATTAATTAAGATGTGCTTAATTTTTAGTCACCTTAGTATTTGCTAGCTTAACTTATATAAGCGTGCACTTAAATGTACGTTGGGAGCCGAGTTTCTTCCCTCTCCTATACCGTTTGCCCCGACTCTCCTTGTCTTTGCGTATCTCTCTGACCAGCGTGTAGAAGGCATCGTCGACCCCCATGCGGGTCTTCGCTGACGTCTCAACGAATGGCACCCCGTAGCTTCGCGCCACCTGGAATTTATATTTAATAGCATGAATAAGTTGTTCGTTATTGTTTGGTTTAGCACTAGCGGACGCCCGCGACTTCGTCCGCGTGGAAATCAATGTAAACTTTCAACCTCTATTTCACCACTTAGGGGTTGAATTTTAATAATTTTTGAATCACATTACATGTTGTATATTTTTTATGATTTATGGACAAATTTTTATAACTGTAACTCTATAAATGAAGAAATTTCCATACAAACTGTTCAACCCCTGTTGCACCCCCTTCTGATTTAATTTTTGCAACAAAAAGTATCCTATAACCTTCTTTGTACTATGGTCTCAAATGTTGCCAAGTTTAATTTGAATTCATTTAGTAGTTAGATATAGATCTTCTATACTAATATTATAAAGAGGTAAAGTTTGTAAGTTTGTAAGTTTGTCACATTTTTTAAATGGGGTAATCTTCGGAACTACTGGTCCGATTTTAAAAATTCTTTCACCAGTAGAATGTTACATTATCGGGGAGTGCTATAGGCTATATTTTATATTGATATCATATATATTAGCCGAGTTATCACAGTTTTTGTCATACTGGTCGGACTGAAAATCCTCTTAAACAGACTTATTCGCATGCGCTGCCTTAACTATTGTGTAAAATTGAAATTAATGTATGGAGACTTTATGTACCTTTAAAAGTTCTACAAAAAAGTCCGCGACACCATATATCTATCTTCTATATATTAGCAGATATAGTACCTTTTGTGTTTTAAAAATTATTAATTTTATATACTTAGGTTTACGTCATTTTTATACAACTAAACTTTCATCCTTATTAAAATAAATTATTTTACAATCACATATGGAGATAAGATTTGCCCTTTACAGTATGTTAATTACTTAAATAGTTTCGGAGATAATACAAAATTTCTAAAAGACGCAGAAATTCCGCCATATGACGCTCGGCGCTTTCATTTACGTAGTTCCCGTTCCCGTGTGAATATGGGGATCAAACATAGCCTATGACACTCGAAAAATAACGTAGCTTTCTATTGGTAAAACAATTTTCCAAATTGGTCCAGTAGATCCAGAGATTACCTCCTACAACCACACGAACTTTACCCTTTATATTATTAGCATAGAAGTCTCTATTTCTCTTGGTCATACCACTACTCTCGAAGGACTGGACCGATTTTGCTAAGGGTAGGAGTAAGATAGGGAAGTTACAGGGTAGGGTAGGGTACGAGTAGGGAAGCGTAAGGGTAGTGTAGGGGTAGGGTAGTGGTAGGGTAGAGGTACGGGTAGGATAGGGAAGTGGTAGGGTAGGGGTAGGATAGGCGTGAGATAGGGGTACGGGTGGGATAGGGGTAGGAAAGGGATAGGGTACGGGGAGGGTAGGGGTAGGATGGGAATAGGGTGTAGGTAAGGTAGGGGTAGGGTAGGGGTAGGTTTGGGGTAGGGTAGGGGTAGGGTGGGGGTAGGGCTAGGGTAGGGTAGGGGTAGAGTACATGTAGGGGTTGGGTAGGGTAGGGTTGGGGTAGTGGTAGGGTAGGGGTAGGGTAGGGTAGGGTAGGGGTAGTAGTAAAGTTGACATCGAAATTTACGCGGACGAAGTCGCGGGCGTCCGCTAGTAGATTATAATCAGAAGTTATTAAAGCCACGAGCATGTTAACTTTTTTTTTTCATTCACTGCATCAATTCTGTAATATTACCATTCTACAGAGTTGAGTGAAGTGAATGAGTCTGTGTGGCGTGCACAGAGTTTTCAATTAGGGTAGGCATTATAAGTACAAATTATACAAAATGAAAAATTCCTTCTCTAATACAGGTTTGCAATGAGTCCTCAGGGTAGACAAAGCATTATTACTCTATGAAGTGCACACCACTGCTAAACTTTAACCACACCAAGGGTTTTCTTTTGTTTTTTTTTAAAAAAAGAATATTTGCCATATCTTTTTTTTTATAAATATGACCAATATTCCCATTCCCCATCAATTAGTCAGGAAAGACTGTATTAGGAGTGGGTATAACAATAGACCAACGGTACGGGGATTGAACTACCAGCCCTTGGTGATGTGTCCGACCACTCTTATCGTTGAGCTATTGAGGCTATAGTTGTAAGTAATGTAATGGTCGTTAGATTTGTATGTAATATCTTTGTTATTTGTGCCTTTATGTTTATAGTTCATATATATTCAAAAATGTCACATTTAATATAAGGAAGCTAAAACTGTATGAATTTTCATCTAATTATGATAAAAGATTTTTAATAGATTTTGAAATTTTGTAATCTCATTTATTTTGCAAATATCCAGACAATCTTTGCTTTTTATGTATAAATTAATTAACATTGTCCTTATTTACCCGAATGTATCATAAAAACCAATATATTCAAACCTAGTCATCATCCCCATTCTAGGCTGTTAATAAAAATTTCTTAAAAGAAAAGATAAACTCAATTAATTGCCAAAACCTTTGCAGCCTGACTAAAAAATTAAATACAATAACTCATGACCTAAACTAAACAATTTAACCACTAGATTACAAGGCAGTTAATTCTATGCAGCTGGATACAAAGACCTTTGTTTAATATTGAGATAAACTGCAGATAAGCATGACTAACTGTTGTCACTTTTAATTGATTGTGATAACCACTGTGTTCTGACTCATTTGTATTTAGGTTTTTACTATTTTGTTTATTTTGTTAGGTACCTATACTACAGCCTTTCTTGATGAGCACTGTTTACCAACAAAGAAATTAGAAATGAAAGTAGTAAACACATGTCATTTCATAACTTATTTATTTTAAATTATGTATGGTTTGTTTTTAAATCTTATATAAAATATATTAACCATATCTGATTGTTCTAAGCTTTTTAATCAAAACTTTTTTAATTAATTTAAGAACAAGTCAATTATAATTATTATTAGTTGTGAAATGACCAGTGATTTATACCCTCATTTTTAATTTGTTTGTTGGTAAACAATACTCATCAAGAAAGGCTGTAATATAGGTGTTTTGTATCAGCCTTTATAAATTGGGTCACTATGTTTGTAGTTTCACACTGCTGAAATGTCTTACCTGAATTTTAATTAATGAAAAAAAAAACAATTAAAGATTCATAAGAAAATCTGCTTCTCTGCTTGCAGGGCTTAAACCTCCAAGGATGTGTTGGTCAGGGCTCCCAGAATCTCCTCATAACAAATGCCACCTCAAGGATTACTGCTTCCTGAATCAGTATACCATACCCTTGATCAAACAGCTAAGCATAATCTTTTTCCTACAAGACCATTAGATATAAGAACATTAATAGTTGACTCAACTTCCCACATGGTGGTCCTGTGAGCAAGGTTCAAGTTATTTGATAGCTTTTCCTTCTCAGCATGGGATTGCAGTTGTCATGTAGATTAATTAATTAAGCAGATTCATCCATCACAAATTAATTTTACCTTAATGAAATTTCCTTGACATTAAAATTTGGACCATATTTTAATTACAGCAAAATGGATATTAATTCAAGTTAGCTTCTATTATTCAATTAATAAAATCATCATTATCATTATCAGCAAATAGACATCTGGATTTTTAAACAACACTGAGCCATAAGCATCCATTTTATAATCATTATGAACCCATATTCTTCTCACTGCTGTACTTGAGTCTCCTCTCAGAATGAGAGGGGTTAGGCCAATAGATCACCATACTGGCCCAATGCGGATTGGCGAATTTCACACACACAAACAATTAAGAAAATTATCTGGTATGCAGGTTTCCTCACAATGTTTTTTTCTTCACGGTTTTAGACACCTGATATTTAATTTCTTAAAATGCACACAAATGAAAAGTTGGAGGTGCACGCCTTAGACCAGATTCGAACCCACACCCTCCGGAATTGGAGGCAGAGGTCATATCCACAGCTCTATCTAACTTATAATATACATTATAAATTATGACCTGGTCAATACCTCAACAGTAAAATAGCTTAAGAAGTCTAGGGCTTGATTCCCGCCCCATCCACTATTAGATTAGTCAGAGAGAAAGAAAACAGGCAATATTAGTCTGTCTTACAAAGAAAGTATAGCCTATGCCTAAAATTTTTTATTATAAAAAAAACATACTTCTCTAGCCGCTGTCATATCCACTGCCCAGGCCTGCAAGTCGCACTTGTTGCCAACAAGCACCATGGGCACCTCCTCAGCGTCCTTCACCCTCTTTATCTGCTCCCGGTAGGAGCTGATGTCTTCGAAACTCTTGGCACTGTTCACTGCAAACACGAGGAGGAAGCCCTCCCCCGTCCGCATGTACTGGTCTCTCATCGCGGAGTACTCCTCCTGGCCAGCCGTGTCCAGGATATCGAGGAGACAGGTCTCACCGTCTATCACCACCTGCTTCCTATACGAATCCTCGATCGTAGGATCGTATTCGTCCACGAAATGATTCTGTATGAGCTGTATAGTCAATGCCGATTTGCCGACGCCACCGGCCCCTACCACCACTAACTTGTACTCGGTCATCTTGCGACGGGATAGGAACAATATTTTTCGTAACACACGAACGTCACTCGAAAAGAATCTCCACTAAAACAACGCCCGAGCACCGCGCCACACCTTCGGGATTACTCACATCGGCATGGCTGTCACGACTCGTAATGTATGTTATTGCACTCACTGTCTGGTACAGTAGTAAATCGGCTAATTAATGTATTATTAGAGTCAAAATGCAATAAATAACAATGAGGCAGTTCACTCACCCTTTTCCACAGACTAAGGATGTTTTTCTCACGTCACAAATCTTTAAAGTCAAAAGTCACACGTGACATTAATAATTCAATCATTTTCAAAGTTTTTTTGAAGTACAGAGGTAAAATGTGTTTAAAAACTTAAACATTTTCTTTATTTACTACAGCCCGAATACAACGTTTTTTTGCAACATTTACAACTAATTAATTTATTTCAGAATAAAAACCCTATTAAACATTCTCTGTGATATAAACATAGACAACATAGAGTCACAGATAAACAGAATCTTCATTCTTCCAATGATAGTTGATAAGTTTTCACTATAGAGATGTAGATGGCACTAGAGATCATTTAAAAGTTCTTTAGACTATGTTTGTATGTTTGTGAAACTTTTTATAAATACCCAAAAATAACTTTATTTTTTTATTACGTCAATGATTTTTATTTGTCAAATTCAAGTAACAAATAACAATTTGAAGTTTTAATGAAAAAAAGCAATTTATAAGTATAGCTTACGCACTTTAAATATTTATTATCGGCTACCTTCTTAAATAATTCGTTAGAAATGTCAACAGAAAAAGATGATGAAGGTGAACCAGAAACCATGGAAGAAGCGGGCATATTGGAAGCAGATGTCGGCGCTAATTTGTGAGATCATCAATATTCTCAGTCTCTATATCCAGGAGCTGATCCAGTAATTTTGCCTCTCTGGGCAAATATAAAGCCACCAAAAATCCTTTTATTTATTACTAGCGAACGCTCGTGAATTCGTCCGCGTGGAATTTAGTTTTTCAGAAACCTTGTTAATCCAGAGTACCTAAAATCTATTTCCATTCCTTTCAGCCAATTCGCTTCAGTAGCCGCAGCGTAAAGGAAGACCAAATATACATACTTACATACACACACTTGCACATAAACTTTCGTTTATGCATATTATATTAGTATACCTGTTCTTAGAATAGTATAGTTTTTTGAGCGTATGTTATGTAAAAATACTGAACTAGTGAGGCTCGCTACTGAGCTAGTACCTCCCTGTCATAAAGGAGATGAGATATGGAGCGTAGACTCACCATCACGCTGCTTCAATGTGTGTTTTTTTTCATTATTTAGAGTTTTTAGGGTTCCGTAGTCTACATGGAACCTTTATAGTCGCCATGTCCTTCTGTCTGTCCGTCTCTCAGTACGCGGCGACTATTATCACTAGAAAGCTGTATTTTTTTATTTTATTGTCTACATGTTAGCCCTTTTCTACATTCTCATCTGATGGTAGGTGATGATGTAATCTAAGATGGAAGTGAGCTAACTTGTTAGGCGTAGGAAGAAAATTCACACACCCATTTCGGTAACTAGCCACGGCCGAAGCCCCCCACCAGCCAGACCTGGACCAATTAAGAAAACCCCAATCGACCCAGTCGGGGACCGAACCCAGGACCTCCGTCTGGGTTGGTGGGTGGGCTTATAGTGATAATGTTTCTTTAACTAAAGGTCGTTGGGTACTATAAGATGATTATGATGACATGGACCGACGGTGTAACTTGTTTCTCTGAGGCACAGGGGTGTGGCAGTTGGGTTGAGTATTGACTCAGTAGGACTCGAATCCAGGACTTTTTAATCCGAAGCAGCACAAGCTAGCCACTGGACTACAGTTCGTTTCATGTAGGATGGTGAGGGCGACAGTTCGTTTCACTCTTGAAGGTTTGCAGCGATTCACTATAGTAGTACGTTTTTTTTTTTATTTTTTATAAGTTAGCCCTTGACTACAATCTCACCTGATGGTAAGTGATGATGCAGTCTAAGATGGAAGCGGGCTAACTTGTTAGGAGGAGGATGAAATCCACACCCCTTTCGGTTTCTACACGACGTCGTTCCGGAACGCTAAATCGCTTGGCGGTACGTCTTTGTCGGTAGAGTGGTGGCTAGCCACGGCCGAAGTCTCCCACCAGCCCGACCTGGACAAATTAAGAAAATCTCAATCGGCCCAGCCGGGGATCGAACCCAGGACCTCCGTCTTGTAAGTCCACTGCGCCACGGAGGCCGTCAAAAATACTACCTACAAAAATAATAATACTATTCAAAAGTCAAAAATAATACTACTAATAGACCTTTTTACTTTTAAAGCTCGTTGTTTCCAGCGACCAACAGCTAGCGGGCATTGACCCCAAGCTGAAGATTGACATGGACCCCCTGGCGCACCGCCACCTGCGGCCGGAGATGATGCTCATACGCGAGGAGTTGCGCCAGGCCAAGCTGCAGACTCTAGCTGTAATCTCTCTTCTTTGCTACTCCATCCGCTGTTCAATTTAAATCTAATTGTTCGTTATCAGAGTCAAATAATATCACCCTAGTGTGGTGGGCGCACCAAATCCAAGTCCCATATAAGTAATTGCATCAAACCTATACTTATGGAAAAGGCTCCCATATTGTAACCAATTTATGTACGACTAGCTGACACGGGGATACGGGGATAATATATAGCCTATAGCCTTCCTCGATAAATTAGCTATATAACATTTAGTTCCTCTTTCCTTATACGCACTGCAAATATGTGGAATGCTCTCCCAGCTTCAGTTTTCCTCACCACCTACAATATGGGTATTTTCAAGTCAAGAGTGAATAAGCATCTTCTAGGCAAGCGCGTTCCACCATAGGCTGCATCATCGCTTACCATCAGGCATGATTGCAGCTAAGCGCTTACTTATTCAAAGTAAAATAATAAAAAAAAAATTTTAATCGGTTAAATAGTTCTAAAGCCTATTCAAAACATACAAACAAACAATTAAATCTTTCCTCTTTATAATATTAGTATAGATTTTAGCGTATTTGCGCTCGTACAATCCTGGGCTATAGACCTGACAGATAGCCGAAATAAATCAGTTTAGTGATCCTGATTTATTCCTATGTCAGCCTGTGAAACCTATGTCATACCTGCTCCCAGATAATGTGTCTACTAAATTATAAAATTCATGTAGCTGAGGGTGACATTTCGTATAACTTAAGCGTTAGAGACAATGATATTTTGTACTATTAGATAAGGCACTAGCGCGCCGAAACTGAGGCGAAAAAAGGCGCCCAATTTAATTTAATTTATAGCTTGGCAACTTCGTTCGTAACACTCCCGATGGCCCGTGCGGGCTGGGGGGCGTGTAGCGATGAATGAAAAACTAACTGATGCACCTCACTTCCCCGCACGCACAATTTCACACCCGCGCAGTCTTTCCCCCCGTCGCCCACATATCATGGGAGTGTCTTCAACGAACTTGCCAGACTATAGTCGCTTAGTACCTAAATTGTAAGGTATTTAAACATAATAATAATACCTAAATATTGTTTACAATGTCGAGTAGTGTTGCAGTTGGCAGGTAGTGTTATTCATTTATTTCAAGTAGGCTCAGTTTACAAGCACTTTTAATACGTCAGTTCACTATTTGTAAAGATTTTACCACCGGTTCGGAAGACAGGTTCTGCTGAGAAAAATCAGCAAGAAACTCGACAATTGTTCTTTAAAAAAAAAATCATACAGTATAATTTACAATTGATAAAAATTAAAATTAAAGTGTAAAATCTATAAATAGGTACATAATGTAAGTAAACATGAAATTGTGCATGTGTGCGATCAGTAAAGTAGATGAGTTTAAAACACTTTTTGCGGTGATTTTGTGGCACGTAACATATCTAATAGTATAAAATATCGTTGGTAATGGACCAATCCGTGTTGGCGGGGTTTTCTGAGGAGGACTATAACGACACTGTTTCCAGGTGCGCCGTACTGCGTTGAAGAAGCTCCTGATGAAGGATTTCTTGCAAGAAGACCGCGAGCTCCGGAACATAGGGCTTTCGTACGCGCCGCCCGACCCTTAGATTTACTTTACTAGACTACAATAAAGTACTTATTAAAGTAAAGCATTTTTCTTAGTATGTTACTCTTTTGGCTGGTGGGCTTTGGCCGTGGCTAGTTACCACCCTACCGACAATGACGTACCGTCAAGCGATTTAGCGTTTCGGTACGATGTCGTGTAGAAACCGAAAGGGGTGTGGATTTCATCCTCCTCCTAACAAGTTAGCCCGATTCCATCTTAGATTGCATCATCACTTACCATCAGGTGAGATTGTAGTCAAGGGCTAGCTTGTAAAGAATTAAAAAAAAATGTTTAATAATATTTAATCAATATCATCATTTACAAACCATATTCGGCTCACTGCTGAGCTCGAGTCTCCTCTCAGAATGAGAGCGGTTAGGCCAATAGTCCACCACGCTGGCCCAATGCGGATTGGCAGACTTCACACACAGAGAATTAAAAAAAATGCCGGTTTCCTCACTATGTTCCTTCGTTCATCGTTTGAAGCACATGATGCTTGCTTGTCCCGGTCCGGATTCGAATCTACGCCCTCCGAATCGAAGGCCGAGGAGGTAATATCCACTGGTCTATAAAAAAAAGAAAAATTAAAGTATTTCTTCTTCTGCTAAATTTTTCTGCTACTTCTCTATCAACTGATAGAGAACAGAACAGATACTTCGTCAAACTAGAGAAGACTATTAAGTAGTACCTACTTAAGTATCTACTTTTGACGGCCTCCGTGGCGCAGTGGTATGCGCGGTGGATTTACAAAACGGAGGTCCTGGGTTCGATCCCCAGCTGGGCAGATTGAGATTTTCTTAAATGGTCCAGGTCAGGCTGGTTGGAGTCTTCGGCCGTGGCTAGTTACCACCCTACCGGCAAAAACGTACCGCCAAGCGATTTAGCGTTCCGGTACGATGCCGTGTAGAAACCGAAAGGGTTGTGGATTTTCATCCTCCTCCTAACAAGTTAGCCCGATTCCATCTTAGATTGCATCATCACTTACCAGGTGACATTGTAGTCAAGGGCTAGCTTGTAAATAATAATAAAAAAAAAAAATAATACTGTGTCTTAGTAGTCTTCTTACTATAATGTACCTATAATTTATAATCATTAACTATGTACTATTTGTTTTGTGCACGTTCCATGAGTTTTAGTTAAATATCAATAATAAGTATTTATTCGAACTGAAGTACCAACAGCGGATATCATTATTTGTTGAAGAAAAACATGGGAGAAAATACTTATTGAGAATTTTCGCACGTTACTTGGACACAAGTTTTCCTGTGTTTTTCCTTCGTAGCCCAGGATCTGTGGAACGTTATTACAATTGATTACTATCAAGTTAATTTTCCGTGAGTAGCTTCTTCTTGATGAGACGTTCAACTTTTTTTATTTAAGAAAATTCTTGATTCTGTTAGCTAACTGGGTTACCAGGTAATAAAAGTTTCTGAGCGCCGGAATGAAAAATGAATCACGCAATGTGTAGGACATTGTGACTGTTAAGTTGTATAACTATTAATTAAGCAACAGTAAATGAAACAGCTGGTTAGTGACAACTTTTAATGACCTCGTTATCGATACGAGTTAGGAGAAGGGGAGTTTACTATGAGATAAACGAGTACAAGAAATTCATCCCCACTTTACATGTAGAAGGGGTATCCTAAAAAATATATTCCATGATTTTATTTTACCACTTTGTTCACATTTTAATGTACATTCTCATGCTAATTTATAGCTTTCTAGTAGTAATAGTCTCTGCGCTAGACAGACGAACATGGCGAAACTATAAGGAACCCTATAGTAATATACATACTAATAAAATATACATACTTACAGCCGAACAAAGAACCTCCTCCTTTTTGGAAATCGGTTAAAAATCATTCAATTTTTTTTTGTTTCAATTAGGTAAGCAGTGGGTTAGGTAAATATGTCATGATTATGATGGTGGTAAGTAAAATGAAAAACGTGATAGCCCAGTGGATATGACCTCTGCTTCCTATTCCGGAAAGTGTGGCTTCGAATCTGGTCCGGGGCACCTCCAACTTTTCAGTTATGTGCATTTTATGAAATTAAATATCACGTGTCTCAAACGGAGAAGGAAAAACATCGTGAGGTAACCTGACACCAGAGAATTCTCTGCGTGTCTAAATTCTGCCAATTCGCATTGGGCCAGCGTGATGGACTAATTGGCCTAACCCCTCTCATTCTGAGAGGAGACTACAGATCAGCAGTGAATCGAATATGGGTTGACAATGATGAAGTAAAATCGAAAACTTATAAAGTTACAATGGTTCCAAAGCGCCTTGATGCAAGAAGAGCCCACAACAAACTCAGCGAAGTGGCCAAGGTTTATATTTCTTTGTTTATCACCATTTTACATGATTGTAGGTGTATTATCTAGTAACGTCACGGCCAGCGATTCACAACAACAGCTAATAATTTCCAATTAAGAGCGAACTTTGTTATCTGCCGATTTGCTGAATCACGGTGAATTATATTTTCTAAATGTTATTAGGCTGGGTACTCACGCATCATTCATCTTTTTTTTTTATCTCTAATACTTTGTACAATGTTCTAACTAGCTAGATTAAATAAGCCTTACATTGGAAAAAAAAAATTTAAATTGTGCTGACACATCGACAATATTTCTGAAGAAGAAGAATTACCAATCATACCCCACTTGTAGATTACTTGTTGTACATAATAATAATAATAGCCTTTTTATTTATTTCCATAAAGAATATAACGTATTGCTAAGTCTCGAGACTTTCGACGGCCCCCGTGGCGCAGTGGTATGCGTGATGGATTTACAAAACGGAGGTCCTGGGTTCGTTCCCCGGCTGGGCAGATTGAGTTTTTCTTAATTGGTCCAGGTCTGGCTGGTGGGAGGCTTTTGCCGTGGCTAGTTACCACCCTACCAACAAAAGACGTACCGCCAAGCGATTTGGTGTTCCGGTACGATGTCGTGTAGAAACCGAAAAGGGGTGTGGATTTTTGAATAAAGAATGTAACAGCATGCATAAAATAATAAATGAATTTACAAAAGTACAATTTTTTCTTCTTTTTTTTCCTATCTTCCTTAATCATAATGGACCCCTGTACTATTTAATAATAATATCCCCCATAGTATATAATAATACTAACACATAATACATAATACCCTCTATTAAACTTGCTGTAGGTACATATGCTAAATTACAGTTTTTTAGTAGTAGGTAACAGTCTCTGAGCCAAGCTGCGAACAGACAAACAGACAGACAGATGGAGATGGCGGTTCCTTGTGGACTACGGAACCCTAAAAAGAAATGTAATGGCTTACAATATCTGTATCTGTCTTGTAAGTAATATGTGTAAAGTGGCGAATCAATCAAAAATTGTAATTAAACGTCATATTATGCTAAATTAAAGATTTCTATGATACACGGACAGACGGATAGATGGTTAAGGCGAAACTATAAGGAATATTGTTGTCTATGGAACCCATAATACTTTCATCAGTGGCGTGCATAAGGTTTTTAACTAGGGTCTGCACAATAAGTAAAAATTGGAAAATTTCTTGTCCAACTATGTATTCTGTGGTCCAACATAAGTTTGTATTGAGTCCTTAGGGTAGGCGTTGCTAGTTACCATCCTAGCGTTCCGGTACGATGCCGTGTAGAAACCGAAAGGGGTGTGGATTTTCATCCTCCTCCTATAAACTTAGCCCGCTTCCATCTAAGATTGCATCATCATTTACCATCAGGTGAGATTGTAGTCAAGGGCTAACTTGTAAAGAATAAAAAATAAAATAAAAAAGGCAGAGCTTTTTTGCATCTATGTAGTACACGCCACTGTCTGTCATATCACAGAACAGAATATATACATAATAGTATGTTTAAGATCCTGTGTAAAATATTGCCAGTGTGCGTGTAAACCTAGCATTATTTTTCACAATGGCGCCGAGAATTTAATCATGCTTTTTGTGGTTGCGTTCTTTTGTTTTAGGTAAGTACGAATGTTTTCATTTAGCCAGTCTACAAGGTTTAAGTGACTCAAAAGG
This sequence comes from Bicyclus anynana, assembly GCF_947172395.1. Lineage (NCBI taxonomy): Eukaryota > Metazoa > Arthropoda > Insecta > Lepidoptera > Nymphalidae > Bicyclus > Bicyclus anynana. Next base: position 15,914,379 of record NC_069099.1, read on the forward strand.
GGAGTCATTTACCACAGAAATTCGGGATTTATTCGTAATTCATCAAAATCAGTTCCCGAGAAGCGCTCGACCAAGGCTGGGCTGGAGCCTTACACTTTTCTCCAACCTAAAGCCGTTATAGAAGAATAGAACTATACTAATATTATAAAGCTGAAGTTTTTGTTTGTTTGAACGTGCTAATCTCAGGAACTACTGGTCCGATTTGAAAAATTCTTTCAGTGTTAGATAGCCCATTTATCAAGAAAGGCTATAGACTATAGATTATCCTCGTACTCCTACGGAAACGAGTACCACGCGGGTAAAACCGCGCGGCGTCAGCTAGTCACATTTTATAGGTAGTAGGTACGATAATAAATATTGAATTCATTGAGCATAAAAACATCCAATAAGCAAAGTAGTTATTGTATTGTATTTATCAAAATATTTGAACACAAAAATTTAATCATGCACTTCCAACTTTTCAGTTGTGAGCATTTTATGAAATTAAATATCACGCGTCTTAAACGGTGAAGGAAAAACATCGTGAGGAAACCTGCAGCGAATTTTCTTAATTCTCTGCGTGTGTGAAGTCTGCCAATCCGCATTGGGCCAGCGTGGTGGACTATTGGCCTAACCCCTCTTATTCTCGGAGGAGACTCGAGCTCAGCAGTGAGCCGAATATGGGTTAATAACGAGCGATTTAGAGATTAGCTGCACAACACTTTGTAATATTTCGTCAGTGCATTAAATGGAGTCGAGACAATTAACATTTCCATAAAACGGTTGATGGTGGGATGGGAATGATGAGTCATGGTGACTGGATCCTTTTTTGTTTACCATCAGTTTGCTCGGGATTTCATCATTTCGTGTTTAATTCCCAGGCGAGGCTTGTTGCACCATAAACAATATATCATAATCATCATCATTATCACTAAGATTGTCTGAATTAGATCGCTAAGAAGCGATAAGGCTGCCTATTGTATATCTACTAATATACTTAGTAGATATACATCTTTCCTATTGTTGGTTTCCTTGTTTACAGAAATGTGTAAGTGTAATAAATTATTTATTTGTGGTATGCAAATAAGAGTGTAAGAAAATTCTCTGGTATGCAGGTTTCCTCACGATGTTTTTCCTTCACCGTTCGAGACACGTGATATTTAATTTCTTAAATACAAAATGTCGTCCGCATACTATGATGCAAATTACAAATGTCATCCGGTGCTTACTGGTGGATTACATGTATACATGAAATTCCGTCAACTGAGTTGTCCACTTTAAAAGGTTGACCAAAATAGCGAATAGGCTAGCTGGCCCTTATAAAGCCTACAATACAACCTTCCTACACGGATTATTGAATAAGTAAGCAGTCTTGTCATTTGTACAAACAGTAATAATCATTGTCATTAGTAAGTACATATTGTATCAGTACATGCATTTGCAAACAGTTGCTCATAAAACAATACATACACATAAAATTGAAGTGCCTGTCTGTTGTGTCAAAGTAACTTTGATTTTACGCTATTTGCACAATACTAAAACATAATATAGCTTTTTTACGGTTCGTTTCATGTAGGACTAGCGGACGCCCGCGACTTCGTCCGCGTGGAATTTAGTTTTTCAAATTCCTCGGGAACCATGGATTTTTCCGAGATAAAAAGTTACCTATGTGTTAATCCATGCTATAATATATCTCAGTACCAAATTTCAGCTAATTCGGTTAAGTAGTCGTGGCGTGAAAGAGTAACAAACATTCATATCATTAAAATCATCAGTTTTCGCAAATCTCGGGAAACCATGGATTTCTTTCGGGATAAAAAGTAACTATATGTGTTAATCCAGAGTAAAATCTATTTCCATTCCAAATAGCTAAATCGCTTCAGTTGTAGCGGCGTTAAAGAGTAACAAACATCCAAACATCATAAACATCCATACAAACTTTCTCGTTTTTAATATTAGTAGGAAGTAGGATGGTGCGGGTGACAGTTCGTTTCACTCTTGAAAGTTTGCCGCGATTCATGATAATAGCTTGTACATATGTTTTCTGTGATAATCGTACGTATTAAAACGTCATACAAACGACTAGCAGATAGCATGGGTACGGTGACCGTACCCATGCTATCTGAAAAACACTTTAAATGTATGTCTTTCGGTTTCTCTGAGCCGCTAAACCGATTTTCATGGTACTTTCACTGGAAGATAAAGGATACTTTTTATCGCGAAAAATACATGGTTCCCATAGAATTTGTAAAAAACAGAATTTTACGAGTACGAAGTCGCGGGCGTCCGCTAGTCTAGTATAAATAATATGTAATAAAATAAAATCCACGTAATAAAACGAGTTTCGTGATATAATATGTTGAATAGAGTTTTTTTTATAGATAAGTATTCGGTACAAGTATAACCACTTATTTTACATTTAAAGTAACATAATACTAGCTACTGATAGGTGACTTATGTCAGCCACTGACGATCAAGTAAACTCACATGCCTGCAGCGCTAATATCTTGACGTCCGATAACCGTCCGTGTGTTGGTCGCGATGTGCATGACGTCATGCCGATCACGACCAACACACACACAGTTTTATCGGCTGTCTGTTTTAGTGCTGCAGGCATGAGGGCTTATCGTATGGTGAGTGGCTAGCATTGGAGCATGCAATAGTATAATACCTGCCTCATTATCGGAAGGCTAAAAGTTCGCCCATTCTCTTACCATAATACGGTCTAAGATCCGTATTAGAAACGACCTTCACCCATCTGTTTATTGGATGAAAAGTATTTTATATCAAACTAGCGGACGCCCGCGACTTCGCCCGCGTGGAATTCAGTTTTCCACAAATCCCGTGGGAACTATGGATTTTTCCGGGATGAAAGAAAGCATATATATTAATTCAGGGTAATACATAAATCTTCGTTTCATATTTCAGCCAAAGCGGTTCAGTAGTTGCGGCGTCAAAGAGTAACAAACATCCATACAAACTTTTGCGTTTATAATATTAGTAGGATTATATGACAATAAATATTATTATATTATATTGCCAAAAACAGATTCAGTCGAGAATATAATAATTAATTAACAATTTTTTATTTTAAATTTTAACTGGTTTGGATAACCGACAAACCACACCGGAAGAATGAAGCCTATAATCCTCACTAATACCTATTAGTTTTACTTTTTTTAATTTTAACAATGTTATTATGTGCCAAATATAATACAAAATACTATAAAATATTGAAAAAAGTTCAACCCTTCTGCTGCGGGACATTTGAGTGCCCAAGCAACCGGTGGTCAGGGCTCCAGAGTGAGGAAACTCCTCACAATTTAAGCGTCGTCTCTAGAATCACTATAATTATTATCACACTAATATTATAAAGGCGAAAGTTTGTGTGTAAGTATGTTTGTTCCTCTTTTACGCTGCAGTTTTTAAAGCGATTTGGCTGAAAGGACAATGGTCTAGTGTTTGTTGATAGATTTCATAAGCGTCTACTAATGTAAACTATTACAGTTTGTAGAAAATAATTAATTAATTAATTTTTTGAAACAGAGCAAAAGGTCTAATTAAGTCCAAAAACTAAAATATATGCATATCAATTACATTTAAATAATTGAGTATGGCAACTATACTATTTATACGAATATTGCATATATATAATATTGCATATATATTGTAAGTAATTTTCTGAAGATTACTTATTGATTACAAAAATAACAATATCGAAAGGAGATCGATAATTAATAATTGATACTATAAAGTATCGATCCTTTTACGTGTTCCTATGAAAAGTCATGCACTAACAATTCAACTGTGAGCTGTCAGTCAGTTGTCACATCGCGTCGTAATTTCGTTGTTTGCGTACTTAAGCGCCTTGTAAATCTTGTTGCATTTTTGCCGATACTTATCAAATGATTTTCTGTACATACATTCTTTTTTAACGACCGCTTATGTTTAACATGACACCGATTCTCCCGCTAAACTACTGACTTAAACACTATTGTATTAAATTCAACGTTGGTTTTTAGATTTAATTAGGAAGGTTCATTTTTATAAAGTATGTATATTATCCATGTCTAAGAGAAAAATAGGGATCAAATCTACTTTTTATGTTCTTCGATCGAACCCAAATACCCGGCTTCATAATCATGGAATAATTAAGACTTCAATTTAAAAAGTAGGTCTCTATTCGTTATTGACAAAACATAACCTCTAAAACTTCAAACATAAATATCTCGAATTCCAGACTTCACATAATATTAAACCATAAGAATAAATTGTTAAGAAAATAATTATCTATCATTTTATATTTTTTTCATTCATAGACGCTTAAAAAAAATGTCAGCAAAAATTTGTTTGGAAATAGACCATTGTCCTTTGGAATGGTAATAGATTTTGCTCTGGATTAACACATAGGCTACTTTTCATCCCGGAAAAATCCATGGTTCCCGCGGAATTTGTGAAAACTGAATACAACGCGGACGAAGTCGCGGGCGTCCGCTAGTTATTAATAACTCTGTGTCCTTTATGTTAGGACTACTCAGTAAAACTAACCTTCAAAGACCTTAAACAACAAATTTTTGTGTTTTTAGACTCAACAAGGAAAGTCACTGTTAATATTATATTGCAAGTACCTATACAATAGTAATAAACGCATTCAATTAACAATAATTAAAATTTAGAACACTTAAATGTTCATGTTTACCCTACCTACTTATTTAAAATTAAAATATATATATATATTAAAATATATATATATATATATAATTGCGAGAACCACTCTCTGTACAATTTGGTCAGAATGCGGTAGGTACGTTTTGCGTAAATAATTTCATTGATTGCGGCTATTTATGAACCATAAACTAACTGACTAACTATCTGCTGGCTTATTCACTACTTTAGTCTATATGAATAACCTATTAAAATAAACATCAAGTCAACTGAGAAATGTCATATTTACTGTTTGATATCCACGAAGGATTGTCAACAGGCACCGGATGATATTTGTTAAGTAGGTACATAGAATCTCAACTTCGTATGTGTCAACTAACTATACGTCTAAGTTAGTGAATTAGCCTGCTTTTTAGCTAAATTAGTGAATTGGCAGTGATGTGGCTCGCAACAAAGAGGTCCTGGGTTCGATTCAGCATAGGTCTCTTTAGGATTTTATAATTTCTAAATGCTCATACAACGTCGGCCTAGGGAACCCAGGTACACCCCCGTATATGGAGATTATAATGTTATGTATAACTATGGATCTCGTTAAATAATTGGCTTAGTTAAAGTATGTTTCCTGAAGAAAAATACATTTTTTTATCACTAATCTAGGGCAAAACGCCGGTGTACCAAAGCGGCGAAGTAAACAAGAAAACAAACAGACAAACCAATCAAAAGTCTTCAAAAAATATCTTTACTCAGGCTGTATGTCAATGTACTTACTTGTTCCCGTTGTAGACAAATACGTCTTTGAATGAATTAAAAATACGTCTTTGCCGAAGGTGATAGTTACCACCTTACCGGCAAAGACGTATCTACCTGAAAAAAACACTAAGTACATTTATGTAACGAGCTTCATAATATTATTATTAATCAGTATGTATTTAATTATACCTATTTAATTGAATGTTTCAGCAAAAAACTTAACGATGTATTTTATTATTTTCAATTTAATTAACTTTACCTTACCTGTTCAATAATAGGTATAGACCTCGGCAAGTAAGTTGAACTAAAATGGCGGTCATCTGTGCAGGTACAAATATAAATTGCTCCGTGGTTGCCCAGCAGGCTTATTTTCTATCTTTGACTTATACTAGTTGACATATATACGAAATTTAGATTATATGTAACAAATATCATCCGGTGTTTACTGGTGGACATCACACAGTTTTGTTTATTTTAATATATTGATAATAAAGACCAAAATAGTGAATATGCCATCAGTACATTAGATAATATGTCAAATAATTGAAAATTTCTAACTTGATTTTAATGTCGTCAAAGTGTTCAAATCCTACCTACGTGTTACCGCTAAAATCAACCACTGACGATTCAGTAAATCCACATGCCTGCAGCGCTAACGGCTTGACGTCCGATAAAACTGATCGTCTTTTGGTTGCGATGTGTGTGACATCATGTTGATAGCGACCAACACACTATCATTGTTTTATCGGACGTCAAGCCTTTAGCGCTGCATGCGTGTGGGTTTATCCAATGGTGAGTGGCTAGCATAACATCCTAAAAATTATGTATGCGCAGCAAACTTATAGGCCGCATACTTACTTTAAAAAATATATAATTATTAAATAGAACAAAGTAATTTAGTATGTTTATGTATTTCAGTTATTTTAGGTAGGTAGGTGCACCTCCAATTTTTCAGTTGTGTGCATTTTAAGAAATTAAATATCACGTGTCTCAAACGGTAAAGGAAAACATCGTGAGGAAACCTGCAGAGAATTTTCTTAATTTTCTGCGTGTGTGAAGTCTGCCAATCCGCATTGGGCCAGCGTGGTGGACTATTGGCCTAACCTCTCATTCTGAGAGGAGACTCGAGCTCAACAGTGAGAAAATGGGTTGATAATGATGATGATGAATATCATATAGAAACATACGTAATCACATAATCTACACTAATATTATGAAAAGGTGCAATTTGTGGTATTATAGGAGTCTCTGAATCTACTGATCCGATTCTGAAAATTCTTTTACCACAAGAAAGCTATTATATGTTATTTGTGAGTGATAAAAGTACTTTATCCTCGTATTCTCACGCGAATGGGAACTATGCGGGTGAAACCGCGGGGCGTTGCTAGTTAATTATAGGTATTAGTTGCATTCAGAGATGCAATTGATATCTTCCGTGGTCTGTGGATATATTATGTAGGGTTTAATTAGTATTAAGGCTATTTAAATCTCACGACAATTTTAATACAATGATTAAAATGTCAAGTGCCAGTGGTCCAGTGTTAGCCTACGTGGTTTCAGATCACAAGGTCCTGTGTTCGAATCTTGGGTGGGGCTTTCAAGAAATTTTCAGTGAATATTCTCCGGAGTTGGGAAGTTGATTAAAATCTGATAGTGATCGTTAGAGACAAATCAATTTTTTTTTATTTTTTACAAGTTAACCCTTGACTACAATCCCACATGATGGTAAGTGATGATGCAATCTAAGATGGAAGCGGGCTATATTATTAGGAGTAGAATGGTAATCCACACCCCTTTCGGTTTATATATGTCATCGTATCGGAACGTTAAATCGCTTGGCGGTACATTTTTACCGGTAGGGTGACTATCCACGGCCGAAGCCGTGTGATGGACCTGCCAATGCATAGCTTTAAGCAATGTGTCAAAAAACATTTACTTAGTCGAGGTTACTACACCATTGATGAGTTCCTTAGTGATAGATATGCTTGGAGGCCATTGGATCAGCTTCCACCTTCACACAGGAAGTAAAACTATAAGAAATTATAATATTGTATGATTTTTTTAAAAGAGCAACTGTTGAGTTTCTTGCCGGTTTCTTCTCAGCAGAACCTGCCTTTCGAACCGGCGGTGGAATCTTTACAAATAATCAACTGACGTACCAAAAGTGCTTGTAAACTGAGCCAACTTGAAATAAATGACTTTGAATTTTTAAAAGCCTCCAACCAACCCGACCTGGACCAATTAAGAAAACCTCAATCGGATATATAAACATTTTATTATTATTATTATTATTATTATATCAAATCTCTGTCTTGTAAATCCACTGCGCAAACCACTGCGCAACGGAGGTCGTCAAATGTTTATTTGCTGATATAGTATACAAAGGTCTTAAAAATAATCATGATAATATTATTATTAAACTGTGCCAGTATCACGCCCTATCTGCATGCAAAATATTAATATTAATTACCTACATTTTAATCAAGAAATTTACACAAACAAACTTTATCACACTCAGTACGAAATCCGGTGATCCGGTGAAACAACCTCATCTATTATTTATTTGGGATGAAAAATAAACAATGATAATTTTATACTATAGATCGGTTACGTCCCTACAAAATCACCACAAAAAGTGATCCGAATAATAGACTACAAAACTGAGCGCACACATGCACAATTTTGTCTTTAATTCCATTATTTATGTTTACACTTCCTGAACACGCAACTCGACATTGTAGACGATATTTAAGTATTATTTGTATAAATAACGTTTGTTGTTTACCATAACTAAATTTGTGATGTGGAAATTTCCTCTTTTGAGCGCCTCATTTTTCATAACCTAGTAACACATCTAACAATATTTAACATCACTGGAAATAAATGATAGATAACATTCACATTGACAGTTGACACATTGCAAATAGGTTGCCTAGTAAAATTGCGGCTGGATAGTAATTAAATGATTAATTTTTATATTAAATTTATTTAATCTACTTCTCATTGGTTAATTTAAAAAAAATAGTAAAAGATTAAGTGGCTAGTTACGACCATACCGACAAAGACGTACCGCCAAGCGATTTAGCGTTCCGGTACGATGTCGTGTAGAAACCGAAAGGGGAGTGGATTTCATCCTCCTCTTAACAAGTCAGCCCGCTTCCATCTTAGACTGCATCGTCAATTACCATCGGGTGATATTTCAGCCAAGGACTTGTAAAGAATAAAAAAAAAGTATAGATAAATAACAGATGAGGGTAAATATTTCTAATGCCGGATCTTAGACTAACTAGCCCACCAACCCACATTGGAATAACGTGGTGGATCTCCACATTCCGTCCATGATTCACGAGCTGTTGTCCAAGTTCCAACAAAAACAGGATGATAATATATGATCAAACGAACTTCCAAGTGAAGTTCGATCATTATTATATGAGTTGCATCCTTGGAATATATGATAATTAAACAAAGGTAGTGTCCTTATTTGGTTGGTAACTATGCGCACTATTTTTAAAGAAAATTAAAATAGGAAGTCAAAAAAGTACTTCTTATTACTCGTAATGCCGCCTCAGACCTCCATCTTGGATATCTCTCATTATTTAAGAGAAGGTATTGTAACTTGTACAAACTTTCCTGTATTATTTGGGAGAGCTTCTGGGAGGGTGGGTGATCATATATTCCAAGGATGCAACTCATATAATAATGATCGAACTTCACTTGGAAGTTCGTTTGATCATATATTATATTTCCTTGCATCCTTGTTCATATATGATAATTAAACAAAGGTAGATGTTAAGAGCGAAAGGGAGAAAGTTTGGAAATAAATCATAAGTTAGTTATAATTATGATTTTTATCATTCATTTCTATTCGAGTTACAATCAAGAACTAAATTTCTTATTACTATCAATCTACCATATAACAATATTAAGATTTTATGTATATGGATCTAGCGGATTCCGCTTTGTCCAAGAAGTGTTTTAGTAAGATCGGGCAAAATAGAGGGATGATCTTGTCCAGTTTGCATTCTTTCACTTGATGGGATCACTTGTATGTTATTAATAGTCTAATCTGTGCCCGAAGGTCTTAAATATCTTTTTTAACAGATATTATCCGACGTTTGGTGTGATATATCAAAAATAGAACAGACTGATCGGTCCCTGGAGCAGCAGATTTTATGATATTTGTTGATATTATTTTGACACTGTTATTATATAACAATTTAAGATTTAACTTTATTAAAGATAGTGTGTGAACCCTGTCTACAGGTGCTAATAAAATTACCAGATTCTTTGGATTCTTCCCAGGAATAATCGGTAACTTGAGGTTCCCAAGTGTTACAATATTTAGGGGTTTTGGTTTATAAGCCCTTCTAAGAATGAGCATTCAACCATTCGACAGTACTTATAATGTCACCTTTAAAGGCTGACAAGTCTGACCGGTAGGGATTGAGATTGCTGTAGTCACACAACTACAACCACTGATAAATAATTGTCTAATTAAGAAGGTAAGCATGCTTAAAGGATAAACAAGCTTAAAGGGTTCAAAAACGTGGGTGTTATGTATTGATATAGCAATATGCCATAGCTTCAGCGATGTGATAGACTGTTTTATTGTTCTGTCAGCATGCCCAGTATCAGGACAGACACAGAACAGATAGATTCTGGATGAACCAGCCAGTAAAACTCTTACATAAGAGAAGATGATCTTCGAAATATGTTAGTAGAAAATTTTCATGCTGGATTTGAGTAATAAATATCTGAAACTATTAAGGTGGAGTGGAAACCAGAGTTGTGTAGGCCACTATGGAAACCCTAGTATTTCGGTGTAGAATGTATTTCAATGATTCTTCTAGAGTCTTTTAATATCAAACATTAAAGTTTAGGTATGGGATTTCGCATCACATTATGATGCTAATTAGTGAATATCCCGTTGACCGGGAAAGTGTTTTGTGACTTCACACACAGCTTATTGAATAGGGATCATTCGATATCCGAATTAACTATTGCAGATGAGCGTCGAGGTTTGTATTTGGTATTCGCATATAATGCGAACGCACACTGTCACACAAACCATTTAAAAAACAATCAGGATTGAGGTGAGGATATTGTTTGCCCACAAACACTTATTATTGCATTTGTGCAATCTATGCGTAATACTATTGCGCAATTAGTTAATTATTAGTGAATGAACACAAAAAGAAAAAACCCCAAGTAATTTCTATTTACTTTTCTACTTATTATGATAGATCATCACCAGTACCTACTTAGCTACGAGTACTGCACTGTAAGTTGAGCAAATTCGCGAATAGGACATGTTGGTAGCTTAGTGAACTTTTTAACGAATTCTGCAGTTTAAGATAGATAAGTGCATGGATTTTGAAAGGATTTTAGAAGCATATTTTATAAATCTTGAAAAATTACAGGACGTTTGTCGCGGCGTAGTTTGTTGTTTTCCAGTGTCTGGATGTATATTATGTACATTATAAAAGTATTTATACGTATTATATAAATGTACTCGTATATTATGATATATCAGCTAGTACCCATAACACGGGGTGTGCTTTTCGCTTATCTTCTCTTTTTTTTTTTTTTTGACGGCGAAGCTTAAAAGTTTCTAAGTTTCGTTAACTTCTTAGCACAATTTTAAACTGAAGTTAAATTAATAAGGTACTGTTCATCATGTGTATTGCGAAAACATAGGATGTCGTTTAAGTAACCTGATGACTAAAAAAAAATATTTATTTATTTAAATGCATTTTTTTTTTTTTTTTTATTCAACCATTTCTTAGTGGAACTTAACGGTCCTAGTTAGTGCGAGTCCCTTTATATACCATAGCTTATCCTATGTAAATACGGATAAACTTCACATAGGGCTATTATGCGGTTCTTATGATATATATTCGCTCAGATACCCGTCCATCACGTGGTATTACCCAAGTTGTTCTTTAATCTCTCATTTTGAAAATAAAGTTATTTTATTTATATTTATTATATTATTATTATGGTAAAATTATTTTTAATTTACATATTTATTTGGAAGTGCATTGTCACTTTAATATGGGCTATGTGGCAATTATTTACAAATTATTTCAAGCATTTTGAAGACTGAATAATTTTACTACGTAATGGCGCAAAGTAGCCATGTTTGATCGAATACAGTAGTACGTTTTTGTTAGTTGTTTTAACCAACTACTGTAAAAAAAATTGGAACCAACTCGTAACCGTACGAGGTAATGTCTGCTAATAGTGAGTCTGCGCCGGGGCACAGATCTTATGCAAGGCGATAGTTCGTTATGGCGATAGCACTGATGCTGAAAAAAGGGCAGCGAAGTATATAGTCTGTCTCCTGTATCCTCCTTGCGCCCTGCTCACCTAACAACAAGGTGGCCGCATGCCAGTTTCCCTGGTAGAAAGTCGTAGGTAGGTCGGCCCTCGAGGTCAGGGTCATCAGAGTTATTTCTAAAGAAAACCTTTTTCTCAATAGCCTTGTTGGCCTTAATCGTCACCAATAAGCAAAAAATGTCCCATTTCTGGCACATTAATATTAATTGAAAAAAAAAAAAAAAAATATATATATATAAAGTAGGACTTAGCAGTTGCATTCTATTTTGAAATTATTTATGGTGAGAGTCACAAAGCAAGCGGCAAGCGTTGCAAACATTGCTTTTGAGGCCTTAACGTTGTCGTGACCTTTTTACCCGACTACGGCGAAGCCAAAAGGAAGGGTAATGATTTTAGGTTTACATGCCTTTTTTGATGGCATTGATGACTATGCACAGTTGTGCTGAAATATACTTTATTTTATTAGGCTTTAATAATTACGTCCAGTACAGAAGCAGAAATTTCTGCATTCAGCTTTGAGAATTGCGGACTTAACAATTTGTATAAATTTTCACCTTAATATCCGTGCATCGAATGTGCATCGAACGTGGATGGAGACGTGTATCCGTCTCTATGAAATTGTTTTATTTCTGGGTCTTAATCAGATGATTTAATTGAGGCGGGAGCCTTTGAAAGTTTAGGCTCAGTTAAGTCCTTATTTTATTCAGGGTTGTCGGCCAATATAGGCCTCAGTTTTATATTGTCTGGTACAACTACAAACGATTTCGAGGTTGAATCACGGCAGTATACGTTTACTACGGTATCTTATCTAAATAAGCTATTTTATTTCGAAAAAAAAAAAATTTTGCGGGTATAAAAATTATTTGTGATTGCAGATGAACGTTACATCTAATTTAGACTGTACGTATTTTCTGCTTAGGTTATGGTTGAAAACTGTCTATCTCTTTATAGTTTGGAGTAGGTATTATGGCTAACTTATTAACTCGCAGTTAATCCGAAGGCCCACCATTATCCTTGAAGACTCTCGGTCATTATATTTTAGCATATTATAACCAAACTCCTAGTCAATTGAAATGAATTGCAATAACTTTAAATACCAATAGTTTTGCCCAATGCCTCTTTGTAAATTGGAGTAGGTATTATGGCAAACTTAGAAACTCGCAGTTAATCCGAATGCCCACCACTATCCTTGAAAATTCGCGGTCAGCCCGGATATCTCCTTATATTTTAGAATATTATACCCAAACTCACAGTCAATTGTAATTAATTGCAATAACATTAAATACTGGCAGATTTTCCAATATCTCTTTATGATTTGGAGTAGGTATTATGGCAAACTTAGAAACTCGCAGTTAATCCGTATGCCCACCATTATCCTTGAAGACTCGCAGTCAACCCGGATACCTCCTTAATATCAGTTAACAAATATTCCATCCGTTATCCTTGAAAACTCGCAGTCAACCCGGATACATCGGATATTTTGGAATATTATGAACAAAGTGAAATATTATGATTAATTCGTTAATCTACAATTATTTCCTGCAATGAAACACTTCACTATATTTTTATTCACTGGGACTGAAATATCATCGACAAACACTTCACTAACTTTCTTTGTCGGACTATAAAAAATCTAACGAAGATATTTTCTCTTCCGATATTTTTCGAATCTTCACTGATCACTGATTTTACACTTTACCTTTGAAGGCATATGAAAATAAACTATATTAACGAAAAAAAACTTCTTTCTTTCTTTTTTTTTTTTTTTTTTGTAAGAGACGCGTGCGATAGTTACCGCGCACAAAAAAGGAATGAGAGATATCCAAGATGGAGGTCTGAGGCGGCATTACGAGTAATAAGAAGTACTTTTTTGACTTCCTATTTTAATTTTCTTTAAAAATAGTGCGCATAGTTACCAACCAAATAAGGACACTACCTTTGTTTAATTATCATATATGAACAAGGATGCAAGGAAATATAATTAAAACTAATTTTAGCCAGCATGACGTCACCGTTCTAATACGTTAGCACAAATTATAAAGTCATGATTCTCAGCCAATTTTAACGGCCTACTACAGGGCTGGGCCTTGGAGGGATAATAGATATGGACCTGGCTGGCTTGTTACCACCTTACCGGCAAAGACGTACCGCCAAGCGATTTAGCGTTCCGGTACCATGTCGTGTAGAAACCTTAAGGAATGTGGATTTTCATCCTTAACAAGTTAGTTCGCTTCCATCTTAGATTGCATCATCACTTACCATCAGGTGAGATTATAATCAAGGGCTAACTTCTAAAGAATAAAATAAAAAGGTAAAGTTTGTGGTACTTATTGGGCACAGGTCGTGATATCGGCTGATGAAATACGGGTGATATCGTGGTCGTCTCGTCGTATATGAATCATACCAACAATTCACCTACGTATATAATACACGTATAGCTTGTATGATAAAATAACAAACGATCATTCTATATACGGCGCAGTGTCAGTCTAGCTGTTATGCTTTTGTGTCGTTACTAGTTTTCTTGTTTATTATTAAACAAAACCGGCTTTTGAGTCGACATTAGTGTTGCCTGATAGTGTCTTTATGAATGGATGATTAAAATAAATAATAATCGCCATACCATTAATTCAAATGTGAGTTAAAAATCAAACTGAATCAACATTTTTTAATGAGTGTTTTTCTAGTGATAATTTTATACGTAGCAATTTTTGAATACTTAAGGTATTAAGACTCAAGTGGTGAGAAAATAATCGGGACATTTGTCGTTACCTGGCAACACTCGTTGAAAATTCAAATTGGACTACTGTTTGGAGTTGAAGTGGTTGTACTGGTATAAGCGTTGGGTAGGTACCCATATACTATGTAGTATGTACCTATTTGAATTATTAGTTATATAAGTATATTATGTTTTTTTATTCTGGACCTTTATAGTTTAGTTCTCATCCCGACTGCAAGGAACTATGTTTTTCTTTGTACTGTATTGTTATATTTATGGGTTATGCATGTAAAATTCTATATTATTCGTGTCTTTTAAACGGCCGGATTTGAACTATTATTATATTAGTCACAGAGTCAAGATATACAGATTAAGTCTTTACAAGCAGCGTTGTGAAACCGACGAAACCCATAAAAAACAAACGTCACGCATTTCCTTGACATCCGCAACAAACTTTTTTCATAATTTGTATGTCAAATTATGAAAAATTATACACTAACAACTATTACTAAAATTAATATAATAAATAATCAATAATTACCAATAAAAAATACTCCATCTTATTTCTTTAGTTTTTGTGAACAGTTTTTAAAATATTTAAAAACATAAGACGTATTTTTTCTTGAATAATATTGAAAGTTACTGATGCGAAGCTTCGTGTAGTACTGACTCGAGAATGTATTCGTTTTTGAATTTTGTATTTGGAACTGCTACGACACCGTCGTGTTCCGCACGCTCCATCTGACTAATATCAAAGTTTAATCACTAATTAGTAGTGATTAAACTGTGATGTTAGTCTTTAAAATTCAACTGTACTCTTAGGTCTTAGATGGGTGTTTAAAAAAAATACGGAATTTCGGCGCAAAATAGGTACCTAGTATAAAATAAATATGTACTCATTGAAGTAGCTTTTTCGTAATGAAGGAATCTTTAATATAACCAATATTGATCTAGAAGTTTTTGAGTTAAATCGTAACAAACAAACAAAAATATCAACAATCAATCTTAATATACCTACCTAGATTTATGTAATATAGACAGATTACACGAGCGTAAACAAGTAAAAAATTAAATAATTAAAGTCTGACTGAACGTTTTTACTTCAACATCTTCTCTACTATATAAAAATAAGTCGGGTTTTCCTTCCTGACGCTATAACTCCAGAACTCACGAACCGAGTTCCACGGTTTTGCATTCGTTGGAAAGGTCTCAGGCTCCGTGAGGCTTATAGCAAAGAAAATTCAGGAAAAATTTCAACGTAGGGTAGGGGTAGGGTAGGGGCAGGGTAGGGTAGGGGTAGGGTAGAGATAGTTGAAAGTTTACATCGAGTTTCACGCGGACGAAGTCGCTGGCGTCCGTTAGTTGCCTATAATGATTTGTGAACCTAACCTAAGCCAGTATAGGTACTACAAAACAACAAAAAAATCTGTAATTAAATTTATTATGGTCCGAGAGATGGTAGACATTTTTGAGTAGGTTTTAACAGCTTAATTTTTATATGAATAAAAAAAACCAGTCTGAGAACAAAAACAGCAAGTTGATTTTTTTTTTATCAGGAGCTTATTTTTCGAGGACTGAGACTTTAAAATTGAATAAAAGCAGGCGTTAATAAAGTCATTATTTAACTAGCGAACGCCCGTGACTTCGTCCGCGTGGGTTTCACCTTTTCACAAATCCCGTGGGAACCATGGATGTTATTAATATTACACATAGAAACCTTCCATTTAAAAAAAAATTATACTAAAAGTTACTAAACTTTTAGTATAACTTTTTAGTCACTATTTGTAAATTGTAATGGCTTTCCGTAACGTCTGCTTAATCATCATCATCATCATCATCATCATCAATTTTCTTCATTTTTAACCGACTTCAAAAAGGAGGAGGTTCTCAATTCGGTCGGTATTTTTTTTTTAGGGTGACAGCTTTAAATTTTTTTTCATAAATCATAAGAAAATAATGTGAATCAAAAATTTTTAAAATTTAAACCTTTTAAGTGGTGAAATAGGGCTTCAAAGTTTACATTGATTTCCACGCGGACGAAGTCGCGAGCGTCTGCTAGTGAGGTATAAGAAAAGTGTGTGAGACTTATTCACATGTGAATCCTCGTTGTGCAGATTAAACAGCAACAAATTCAATAAATAATTAATTACCTATTATATTTATAGCGCAAGCTGACCTTGGTCTTTGTATGCTGATAAACTTATATGTTTAAGTTTAGAAACAATGAATATATTGCTTAGATAGATAAACTACTTTTTAACCGACTTCCAAAAAGGAGGAGGCTACATTCTGATCAGTTTGTAGGCGGTGCCAATCCAGTGTCGTGTTTGAAAGAACTACAGAAATTAAAACATCACTTGCTAGGCTCCGCCTTCAAAGTGATCAGAAGGTAGCACATAGGTATGATGTTATTTTTTGCTTTTTAGTTTAGGTTAATTTTTGTGTTGGAAGTTGGTTGAATTTTTTTAAATAACTTCATGAAGGTTTTGACGGCCTCGGTGGCGCAGTGGTGTGGTCAGTGGATTTACATTTACATGGTCCTGGGTTCGATCTCCGGCTGGGCTGATTGAGGTTTTCTTAATTGGTCCAGCATTCCGGTACGATGTCGTGTAGAAACTGTGGAGTTTCATCCTCCTTCTAACAAGTTTGCCCACTTCCATCTTAGATGTCATCATCACTTACCATCAGGTAAGATTATAGATAAGGGCTAACTTGTAAAAAATAAAAAAAAGGTTTTCCGTAATCTATACTTCTATACTAAATATATAAAGCTGAAGAGTTTGTTTGTTTGTTTGTTTGAATGAACGCGCTAATCTCAGGAACTACTTACTGGTCCGATTTGAAAAATTCTTTGAGTGTTAGATAGCTCATTTCTCGAGGAAGGCTATAGGCTAAATATTATCCCCGCATTACTACGGGAACGAGAACCACGCGGGTAAAACCGCGCGGCGCCAGCTAGTTTACCTGTAAGTAAAAAACTAATTTCCATATGTTTCAAAAAAAATTGAGAATTCTTTTTTTTTAATAGATATAACATAACGCCCATGCTGTTGCCAGTGGTGGTGGCAGTGACGATCGCGTTCGTCCTGTGGAAGTACTTCAGCCGGGAGCAGAATGAGTTGGCCAAATTGCCAGGACCGCCGAGGTTGCCAATTGTTGGCAGCGCCATTACATTCCTGGGATTGTCACCGGGTAAGATTTGTGGAGATTTTAAGCTAGCAGACCCTACGGTTTTACCTGTGTTTTATTTCATTCACGGGGATAAAATATAGCCTATATTACTCCCTGATAATGTAGCTTTCCATTTGTGTAAGAATTTTTAAAGTCGTTCCAGTATTCTCGGCCTATTCGTAATAAACAAAAAATTTTAATAAAAAAATTCAACCGACTTCCAACTCAAAAATTAACCTAAACTAAAAAGCAAGAAATAACTTCTTACCTATACGCTACCTTCTGATCAGTTTAAAGGCGGTGCCAAGCCAGTGATGTTAATTCAAGCCGTTTAAATTAGAACGTTTCTGGTCTTCCTTCAGAAACGACTTTAATTATCGCTGGACATACATAAAAAAAAACATACAAACAGCCGAACGTAGAACCTCCTCCTTTTTGGAAGTCGGTTAAAAATCAAATCTTACATCTATAAATTACCTTGTTAAGTAGTTTAATATTTGTCATTCGCACGAGAATTTTTTTAACAAAATTAAAAAAAGCGTTCAAATACAACAAATGCATTCCCAAGTATAATGTTCACATGACAGCGTTTTTAAAACACAATTTTGGGCGTTGGAAATATACCTTCATTTAACTTCACACTATACAAGCAGACGCCCGCGACTTGGCCCGCGTGGAATTTAGTTTTTCACAAATCCCTCGGGAACCATGGATTTTTCCGGGATAAAAAGTATACCCTATGTGTTAATTCAGGCTATAATATATCTCAATACCAAATTTCAGCTTATTCGGTTCAGTAGTCGAGACGTGAAAAGGTAACAAACATTCATATCATCAAAATCATCGGTTTTCGCAAATCTAAAGAAACCATGGATTTTTCGGGATACAAAGTAGCTTATGTTTTAATCCAGAGTAAAATCTATTTCCATTCCAAATTTCCAAATCGCTTCAGTAGTAGCGACGTTAAAAACTAACAAACATCCAAACACACCCAAACATCCATACAAACTTTCGCGTTTATAATATTAGTAGGATTTGAACGCTTTTTTAACGTCCGTTAAATAAACTCTTGTGCGAATGAATGAATGAATGAATGAATGAATGAATGAATGAATGATATGAATGAATGATATTTTATTCATGAAAATGTAGGTTTAACATTTACATATTTTATAGAATTGAGCCTTTATACATTAAAAAAAAAAATGAGGGCTAAGGCGTCTATATCCAGCGGCTTCTTGCAACGAGGTTGATGTGGTTGTTCCACGTTATCTTTATAACATGTACGAAGGTCTGGCGATGACAGGTTCTTAGTCAATAAGAAAAACGTAAATAAAAGTGATAAGTCGATAAATCTTACAATAACTTTAGTTATCTAATCCAAACAGAAGTATTATTATCGAGCCGGGTGTATAACAAAAGGTGACTCACTCCGA
The DNA here is from genome assembly GCF_947172395.1 of Bicyclus anynana. Lineage (NCBI taxonomy): Eukaryota > Metazoa > Arthropoda > Insecta > Lepidoptera > Nymphalidae > Bicyclus > Bicyclus anynana. Next base: position 15,933,438 of record NC_069099.1, read on the forward strand.
TGGCTCAGTGGTTAGCCGGTGTAGCTAACTACGAGGTCCTGGATTCGAATCCTGGTTTGGGCTATGAAATATTGTGGATTTCTGTTTTCAGAGAAGTTCTCAGTAACTGATCGTAGTTGGAAAGTGTACCTATTGTGTTACAACCCCCGAACATCGAGCATTCTAATTTCTTTGCCGTCGGTGGGTTATAGTTCCTATATCAAGTGGAAATGATTTTTAGGGTTCCGTAGTCCACAAGTAAGTAATAGTTTCGCTATGTCCGTCCGTCCGTCCATCTGCAGCATAGCAGAGACTGTAACTAGAAATTAGCATGAGTATGTAGATTAAAAATGTGAATAAAGTCGTAAAACAAAACCTCCCCTAGGTACATGTAAAGAGGGGATGATTTTTTTTATTCATATCGTTTCGTTTATATCATAGTGTGGGATATCGTTGGATAGGTCTTTAAAAGATATGAGAGGTTTTTTAACAATATTTTTCGATTTAAGGATGCGTTTGTAAAATATTAAGTATGTATATATTATAGGTATATTTGTTAGAGTCAAGTGTCCCCGCCCTTTACCGGCTGTTTATTGATAAGCGAAAACATTCACAAGAGTAGGATGTTATAATGAAATTACAAGGAAAACTATAACAGCTAAGTAGCAATTACTATTCAAAGTAATAATCGACCAACTTAAAAAACGTAATTGGAACTCGAAAATTGCATACTAATTTCGTCGTTAATTAAAAAGATAAAGTTGTCAGTCTGTTAAAACTAGAAAGCTGAAATTTGTTATGGGTATGTATATTAATTAGGTACGTCTATAAAATGGCACTATACAATGACAATAAAATTAGGGTTCCTTCCCTACATGAGGATGCGTAAAGTAAGGATAATTTTTTTATCGTCTATCAGTATCAAGTGTTAGCTTTTAGCGTTGTTTGTTCTGGGGTCTATCCCGTGGTGTAAGGTATCAGTATCGGTATTTATGTGCATCCTACTAATATTATAAATGCTAAAGTTTGTATGGATGTTTGGCTGTATGTTTGGATGTTTGTTACTCTTTAACGCGGCAACTACGGAACCGATTTGGCTGAAATTGGAATGGAAATAGGTTTTACTCTGGATTAACACATAGGCTACTTTTTGTCCCGAAAAAATCTACGGATTCCCGAGATTTGCGAAAACCTGATGATTTTGATGGTATGAAAGTTTTATACTCTTTCACGCCTCGGCTACTGAACCGAATCACCTAAAATTTGAAGTAAAGATAGATTATAGTCTGGATTAACACAAAGGCTACTTTTTATCCCGAAAAAATCCATGGTTCCCAAAGGGATTTGTAAAAAACTTAATTTCACGCGGACGAAGTCGCGGGCGTCCGCTAGTTAAGTACATAAGGGATTAAAGTGCTAACTTAATCTACGGAACCCTACACTGCCCGTGGCCCGACACGCACTAGATAAAGCTAGGTAGGTACATAAAATAAATTAATTTAATTGGTAGTATTAATTTACTTACTTAATATTACATTATAAACGCGAAAGTTTGTATGGATGTTTGGATGTTTGTTACTCTTTAACACCGCTACCTACTACTAAAGCGATTTGGCTGTAATTTGAATGGTTCCCGAGGGATTTGTGAAAAACTAACTTAGACGCGGGCGTCGGCTAGTAATAATATAATCTACTATTCCATGTCTAGAGATCAAAACAGTTCACTTCTTGCCGACATATTAGAGTGTTCTTATCAGCCTTTAGTAGCAATGACCGATTGTATTCATAGGTACATACATCGTCTTAGGGCGAGAGCCTGTAGGAGCAGACCTTCTTTATTTTATAAAGCTGCTAGTAAATCAGCCAGTCGTATGCACAATTTTTACAAATCCCGCGGGAATTATTATATATTTTAGGGATAAAAGTAGTCTATATGTTGCTCCACAATCTATTCTATCTTCATGTGAAAATCCTGTTAAAATCGGATCAGCCGTTCAAAAGATTAGCCCGGACTAACAGAAAGACAGACATATCTAAAAAAAGCTTGTTTGTGGTTTGGTGTCGTATAAATAACTATATGGAAAACAGAGTCATTGTAAAATCACATTTATTTTATTTATATGTATTCATATATTGATATACTACCCTTCTGCTTCTAAGCAAAAAGGTTTTGCCGCAAACACCCGGCTAATAGTCCAACAAGAGTGGATCGAACCTAGGACTTGCTTGAATACCCTTTGAGCTATTGAGGATTAAAATTAATGCTATAGGCAAGTTCGTTGATAACACTCCTATGATATGCGGGCGACGGGCGGAAAGCCTGCGCGGGCGTAAAATCAATCGTGAGTTTTTCATTCATCGCTACACGCCCCCGCCCCGCACGCAATGTTGGGAGTGTTACGAAAGAAGTTGCCAAGCTATAAATGTATCATTTCAGAGGAAACATTCAAGAGGATCACCGCTTTGCCGAACGAATATGGCGGACGGGTGGTCCTCACGGCGTTCGGTCGATATATACTGCACACTTATAACGTAGAGGATATTGAGGTGAGTAAATGATAACGTTTTTAGGGTTCCGTAGTCAACATGGAACCCTTATAATTCCGCCATGTCCGTCTGTCTATCTGTCGGTTTACCTCAGAGGCTATTACTATAAGAAAGCTGTAATTTAGCAAAAATATAGGTACTTAAGAAGGCCAACAAAGTCGTAAAGAAAAACCTGAAAAAATAAAATTTTTCTTTACCTCCCCTACATGTAAAGTAGTGATGATTTTTTACTCGTTTAGCCCACTGTGTGGGAAAATTAACAGATACAGTTTTATTAGGTATTATAAATTATAAATACGTAATAAAATTTAAGGAAAGCTATCACACCTAAGTTTGAATAATAATTTAAAGATTTTAGTCGACTAATAATTTGTCGGCATTGGTGGCGTATAACTTCGTAACCCGGTTTTTTTATATGAGATAATCTTTTTTTATTATAGATTTATGATGATTTGATGATGATGATGATGATGAGTTAGGCCTGACCCTGTTAGACCCGCTAGTTACCCTGGAAGAGCTACAAGTTTAATGATAATGCGTCAGGGCAAAATAACTGACATAATTGTAATAATTTGACAGATTGTCCTGTCACATTCGAGGAACATAAAGAAGGGCATGGCATACAGCTTCATGGAGCCATGGCTCGGCACAGGCCTGCTTATCAGTACAGGTATGTTGTTTTATATTTAACTACTAGCTGTCTGTAATGTAATTTTTACACTTCCTGAACACACAACTCGACGTTGTAGACAATATTAAAGTATTATTTGTTTAAGTAACTTTCGTTGTTTACTATGCAGCTAAATAAAATTAAGACAATTAGTTTGTTTTTTCCACATTTGTTCGCCTCAGTTTCAACTCCGTTAATGATATGTTATTAACGGAGTCGAAACTGAGGCGAACTGACTGAGGCTAGTAGTATAAAATCTTTGGTTTCAGGCAACAAATGGCATAGACGCAGGAAGATATTGACTCCAGCGTTTCACTTCGACATCCTGAAGAGTTTCCTGAAGGTCTTCGAGGAGCAGAGCAAGAGCCTGGTGGAAGGACTACGACAACTCAACAAGGGAGGCACCGACGTTGTCGACGTCATACCTTTTATAAGCGATTACATGCTGTATGCTATTTGTGGTAAGTTGTTTGTTTTTGCCACAGAATAATCAATGATAGGCAGATGGAGCGTACGGAACACGACGGTGGCGTACCCGTCACATTTACGAAATTCACAAACGAATACATACGAATAGTACGACTCGAAGCGTCGCATCAGAATTTTTTTTTTATTATTTATAAGTTAGCCCTTGACTACAATCTCACCTGATGGTAAGTGATGATGCAGTCTAAGATGGAAGCGGGCTAACTTGTTAAGAGGAGGATGAAAATCCACACCCCTTTTCGGTTTCTACACGACATCGTACCGGAACGCTAAATCGCTTGGCGGTACGTCTTTGTCGGTAGTAATTTTCAGTATTATACAAGTCGTCTTATGTTTTTAAATATTTTAATAAAACTGTTCACAAAAACTAAAGAAATAAGAATTGTTATATTAATTTACGTAATTGTTGTTTGTGTTGAATTTTGAAATACAAATTATGAAAAAAGTTTGTATATGTCAAGGAGACGCGTGACGTTTTTTTTATGGGTTGCACCGGCTTCATACGCTGCTTGTAAAGACTCACTCTTTCTTACTACTGTTTTTACTCTGTGGTTATTGCTATATTTATGAGAAAAAAATATTCACCCATCATTTTCTTAGGTAATGTTTTCCTCTTTTCGGAAGGCTTATTAAATTTCAAAATAATTTAAAGTTAGGTTAATACTGAATAGTTAATTAGTTAATTTATTTCCTTAGATAAAATAGCTATACCGTTAAAAAGGATTGGTCCTAGAGTATTCCCTTGTTGCATGCCATTATATTTACTACTGGTATATTTTGATTATTTATACATCGTTTCTTACGTTGTATAGAGATTTAATATTAAAAACATTTAAAATACATAGTCGTTCTTTATAAAGATAAATTACAAATGAATATTAAAAAACATGTTAGAGTAATTATTAATTATGCCTCTAAACCAACCGAAATAATAATTATGTAGGTATTAAAGGAAGTCTGTTCCAAACCATTAAACATTACGCCCAAATTATTACCTTGCGAATTAAGGTTTTTGTTATAGAAAATTTGCCAAATCATCACAACAAAGTTTTTTATTCCTCTCTGTAAAACCCTCGAGAGCTATTTACAACTTTGTAGCTACTAACGTTTTGCCCATGGTTCGCTTATTTATTGTTTAACGTCAATAATTGTACTAAAACAGGTAGTTTCTAAGATTGAAAGTAACAGTAGATAAAGAATTTAATTACTATGAAATGGCACAGAAAAAACATTTCATACCTTTTGTCTAGAAAACGAAGCTTTAACGTTCTAATGATCCCGAGGTACAGATAATTAAACATCCAAAAATTTTAATGACAAAATTCACAAATGTTATCGCCGTGTTACAACGACTTGCGGTACGGATGGCTTCAGTGTGCTCGTGGCGTTCGAGCCGTCCACATCTCTTGTTGTGTAATTCTTTATGGGTTGCTTGGGATAGGCGGGGAGAGTGACTTGAGTGGAAAAGGGTGTTTGTATACAGTCAAAGGATCCTTAACCCTACACACATCGTTCACAAGTACGTGACTTCACTCAAGGTCATTCTCTGCCATTCTAGAGTCTTATTTTGGTTACAGTTTAATTTGTTAATTAAGTTGTCCTGACAATTGTTGTGAATCATAACCTTTGTTCGACATTAGTTTTCTTATTTTTGTAATCACTTTTGAGTCCACTAAAACAAAGCGAAGGCGATTTTATTGACTTTTATTTTTATGACTACTTTATAAAAATAAGTAAGTGTTTCAAACCACTGATGTTTGCTTTCAGAAACTGCTATGGGAATAAAATTGGATTCAGACACATCAGAAACCAAAATAGAGTATAAAAAAGCGATTTTAGATATCGGATCAATCGTTATGCAGAGGCTCACGACTATATACCTCCACAACGACATAATCTTCAATTTGCACCCATTGGGCAGAAGGTTTGCCAAATGTTTGGACAAAGTGCATTCGTTTGCCGACAACGTTATCATGGAGAGGAAGAAAGCGTACGGTACAGAGCAGAATGGTGGGAGTAAACGGAGATTGGCGCTACTTGATCTTCTGTTAGAAGCTGAGAGGAAAGGAGAAATAGATTTGGAGGGTATTCGAGAAGAAGTCAATACGTTTATGTTTGAAGTAAGTCTTCCATTCGATACTGATTAATAATGTCTTTGATTACTTTTTTTTCGTTTTTGTTGATATACATGATCAACAAATACTTCATTGTTTATTTAATTGATAATTGTTTGATTATTGTTTCACAGTGAATAAATGAAATACTTAACATTGGTCTGTGATTTCCACTAGGATTCACTGTAATGTACTTTCTTACACAGTTGTGAGACAAAAGTCAGTTATACAGTCTAAAGTACATTTTGATGTTATGTGAAAATCAATATCGTATACAAGGTTTTCACTATACGTTGAAATTGTACAAAAGGAGTTATTCCTTCTCCAATACAAGTACGTAACTTCTTAATGAGTCGTAGGCACTACTGAATGATACGATTTGGAAATTTTTTTTTTATTGATGGTATTAAATTGATTTGGAAAAACAATTCCAATCTTAAGGGTAGGAAAACAAGAGATGATTGATTGTTTATGTGGTGGTGGAAATCTACCGCTTATGACAGAGCAAAACTTGATGATGAGCTTCGCAGGGTGTGCAATGTGCATGTAGCCAGGTAGCATGCCTTGCGAAGCTAATAGCTTGCTTGTCAATCATCATTGATATCCGAATTATATTTCAATTAATTTAAAAACACATAATAAATATTAAGTAATTTGCATGCCAAATAGGCAAATACATTTACTATTTGCATCAACCCACCTTACGCTTAAGTACGCTTGTATCTGCAAATAAATACATTGATTGATTGATTGATTTTATGCCTTGTATGCCTGTAATTTTACCGGAAACCATACCCCTCAGACAATTTGGCTTTCGATGTGGGTAGTTCCTTACTACACACATGTTCGCGCGCATGTTCGACTATCTATATGTCTATGTCGTCATCAAACCATAATCGGCTCACTGCTGAGCTCGAGTCTCCTCTCAGAATGAGAGGGGTTAGGCCAATAGTCCACCACGCTGGCCCAATGCGGATTGGCAGACTTCACACACGCAGAGAATTAAGATAATTCTCTGGTATGCAAGTTTCCTCACGATGTTTTCCTTCACCGATTGAGACACGTGATAATTAATTTCTTAAAATGCACACAACTGAAAAGTTGGAAGTGCATGCCCCGGACCGGATTCGAACCCACACCCTCCGGAATCGGAGGCAGAGGTCCACTGGGCTATCACGGCTCTATCTGTCTATACCTCATCACAACTAAAGTAGAACTTAAATAAAATATTGTACACGACTGTATAGGGTAGTTCTTTTTCAGGGACATGACACCACTGCGATAGCGTTGTCGTTTGGAATAATGCTTCTAGCTGATCATGAAGAAGTACAGGTATTATTTTATCTTGTTGTTTGATTCTTTTTCCATAAATTTTGATAGAATTCTTATGAGTATTTTATAAATACTTCAACAGGTGCCTAAGGCCTGATAACCGACAAAAAACTCACTTTTTACTCTTGCTTTCTTTCTAATTTTTTGATATTTACTACGGGATATCGTGAGAAAACATGTCTCTAGTCATCAGCGTTGTTGCAAAATTTGCTTATAGACCCATAAGAAACTTAACCAAACTTTATAAACTAGTATTTCTGTAAAAAATAAATGGATTTTTTATTACTTCATTTTATTTTATTTATTTAATTAAAATAATTTACAAAATCACCTCAGTAGATCCCAATATGAGCATAACAACCTCACAAATTCACTAATTTTATCTCTTTTTATTATTTGTTTAGATTGAACTTTCACTGATTTCAGGAGCGTATTTTCGAAGAATGCCAGTCCCTACTGAGTGATTCTGACGGCGGCATCAGCATGTCCGATTTGGGAGAGATGAAATACTTGGAGGCTGTCATAAAGGAGATACTGAGACTGTACCCAAGCGTGCCTTTCATAGGTCGGGAAGTCGTCGAAGATTTTATGTTAGGTGAGTTTTAAAACGACGAGCCGTGATAGCCCAGGGGTTTCGACTTCTGCCTTCGATTCGGAGGGTTTTGGTTCGAATTCGGTCCGGAACATGCACCCCAACTTATGTGATGTGCATATTAAGAAATTATATATCACGTCTCGATCGTTGAAAGAAAAACATCATTAGGAAACCTGCATACCTGGGAATTTTCTCAGTTCTCATCAAGTGCATGTGATAGGCCAATGGATATAACCTCTGCCTCTGATTCCGGAGGGTGTGGCTTCGAATCCGATCCGGTGCATGCACCTCCAATTTTTCATTTTAACTTCGACTTCTGCCTTCGATTCGGAGGGTTTTGGTTCGAATTCGGTCCGGAACATGCACCCCAACTTATGTGATGTGCATTTTAAGAAATTAAATATCACCTCTCAAACGGTGAAGGAAAAACATCGTGAGGAAACCTGCATACCAGAAAATTTTCTCTATTCTCTGAGTGTGTGAAGTCTGCCAATCCGCATTGGGCCAGCGTGGTGGACTATTGGCCTAACCCCTCTAATTGTGAGAGGAGAATCGAGCAGCAGTGAGCCGAATATGGGTTGATAATGATGATGGTGATGATATTTTATCTGCTGAAGCCAGCGTGGTGGATTATTAACCCTAACACTCTTGTTAGGCTATTGGCTGATAGGGAATACATTCTTCCAGATGACATCAGAGTGAAGAAGGGTTCAGAAGTGGTGGTGCACATATACGACGTGCAGCGGAGGCCTGACCTGTACCCGGACCCTGAAGCCTTCAAACCCGAGAGGTTCCTGGAGTCGGACTCCAGGCATCCGTACGCCTTCGTTCCCTTCAGCGCTGGGCCCAGAAACTGCATTGGTTAGTAGAGTAGTACAAGTTGAGCCGTGACTGCCCAGTGGATATGACCTCTGCCTTCGATTCGGAGTAATCGTTCGTATCTGGTCCGCGGCATGCACCTAAAACTTTTCAGTTACGTGCACTTTTTAACCGACTTCCAAAAAGGAGGAGGTTCTACGTTCGGCTGTATGTATTTTTTTTTTGTATGTCCAGCGATAATTCCGTAATTTCTGGACAGATTTTGAAAAATTTTTTTTTGTTTTGAAGGGTTTGATTCCAGGGTGGTCCCATTTTTTTCATGTCTGGATGTGATGGTGGCATCCTGGAGAAATCGAGGGGAACTTTTGAAAAACATAGAGTCGGCTAGTGCGTTTATAGTGCTAGTGCGTGCTTATTAATTTTTGTTCACACTCAGTAGGTATGCTAACACTAAAAACTAAAAAATAAAAATTTTAATAAAAAAATTCAACCGACTTCCAACTCAAAAATTATTACTCGGAATTTTTTTAATAAAAATTTTTATGGAAACTAAATACCTCATTATTAAATATATGTGAATTCTGCCCATCTGCATTGGGGCGGCATGGTGGACTATTAACTTGATCCTTCTCATTCTGAGAGGAGACTCCTGCTCAGTGAGCCGAAAATAGTTGGTTAATGATGATGAGATGATATAAAGTCTGCAAATCCGCATTGGGCCAGCGTGGTGGACTATTAGCATAACCCCTCGGCCCTCTCATTCTGCGATGAGTTTGGTTAGGCTAAAAGATATGTGGGAAGCTGTGGTCTCCTTCTGTGAGATTGTGATGTCACAGAAAGAGGCGGTATATCCGCCGTAAGAGAGCCGGACGCAAGCAGCTCGTTCAGGATCGTCATTTGCCTCCTTGACGAGGACCTCCGGGTGATCTGTCCCCTACCTTAAGTCTTCGAGTTGTTAACGCTTCAGTGTTCCTGAAGCGACCTCAATAAAACAACAGGAGAGCTCGATTTACGAGTGCCGCTGGCTGGCGGTAGTTTACGAAATGTTCCCGTGGCTCAGTCATCAGGCGACGAGTCGGAACACCGTGGGGTTTTAGTCGATTAAAGTCCGACATAACGTTCTAGCCTCCCCGTGGCGAAAAGGTATCCATGAGAATTTACCCACGATAAAAAAAAGGCTAATGGATAGGTTGTTAATGGTTCCTGGATAATGGATTTTATGTTGGTGGAAAAATTTTTAAAATCTTTTCTCTTTATAATATTAGTGTAGATTAATACATAGATTTCGTTTCTCGTCCTCAGGGCAGCGTTTCGCGAAGATGGAGATGAAGTGCGTGCTGAGCGAGATCGTGCGTAACTTCCGCCTGGCGCCGCTGACGCCGGGCGCGCGCGCCACGCTCAAGACGGACATCGTGCTGCGCTGTGTGGACCCCATACACGTGCGGTTCATACCACGATAGACACGAGAGCGACGCACACGGTGCGTTGCGGCGGTGCGGCGCCGGAGCGGTGTCGCTGCGTCATCTTACATAGAAATATTTGTGGCGTCGCACCGAACTCGCAACCACCGAGACGAGGCGGGTAGGGGTGAATGCGTTGCGACGTCGGAGCGGCACCGCTCAGTTGTTTACGCATCACAACATAACTTAATAAGAGCGGGGAACACGATGCGTTGCGGCGGCGGTGTGGCGCCGGAGCGGTGTCGCTGCGTCGTCTTAGGGCGAAACCACAACACTACGGTGCGTCGTCGGATCGCAAAAATCTACCGCACAACGCACCGTGCTTTCCGATGCGGTGCCGCACCATGCAAACTTGCGACGCAATGACGTACCGTTCAGTCGGTGTCCGCACTTAGCTGCGCGTATGCTAACTCATCTCGTTAATTCAGGAACGGCCTGTCCTTTGGGATAAGACCGTAGAAGTATTTAAGGATAAATTTTTAAAAACAGAAACCTGAAAGGAAGCTTGTAAATCTTTATATCCTGATTTAGAATTTAAACTAATGGCCACATACGATGCCGAATCGCATTGCATTGCGGCATTGTTTTTGCGATGCAACAACGCATCGCAGTGTTGTGGTTTCGCCCTTACATAGAAATATCTGTGGCAAGTCTCACTATGCGCTACGGCACCGTACCGGACTTGCAACCATCGAGACGAGGCGGGGAGGGGTGAATGCGTGGCGACGTCGGAGCGGCACCGCTCAGTTGTTTACGCGTCACAACATTACTTTATTAACAGACTGTCTAAAGTTGCTACGGCGCCTCTGCGACTTAACAACGTTGCGGCGCGTCGTGTGCCTTCAGCCTGAAAAGGCCAGACCTTTGGCACGAGGCAAGACTTGCAAATTCTCGTGTTCCTACCCAGAGCTGGGAAAAATGCATGCTTTTCTTTAATTAAAATACATAGCTATTAATTTAGAATACGAAATACAGAATATTTTTAGGACATAATTTGTATTTAAAATACAGTATTTATAAAAGCTACCGCGCTTGTTTTACTCGTATATCTCTCCCGAACTTTCTAATCGAACCCCACGAAAATAACTGATATATAATTAATATATGTATGTATATTTTGCAATGTATTTTGAATCCATGAGAAGGTATATAAAATGGTAAATGGAAAATACATCAGAGTCAGGTATTTGAAATACCAATTACGTGTTAAATTAGAAAATTTTTTAAATACAAAATACGTATTTGTATTTCAATAAAATATTTTTTTACAATTAAAAAATATGTTTTATAATTATCCAATTATAAAATGGCTGGAGGGAGGCATCGGCCGTGGCTAGTTACCACCCCACCGGCAAAGACGTACTGCCAAACGATTTAGCGTTCCGGTACGATGTCGTGTAGAAACCGAAAGGAGTGTGGATTTCATCCTACTCCTAACAAGATAGCCCGCTTCCATCTTAGATTGCATGATCACTTGCCATCACGTGAGATTGTAGTCAAGGGCTAACTTATAGAGAATAAAAAAACCAATAATATTATATTCGTGTCTTCTTCAGTCGCCAGAACCTTAGCTTCGTGGCTACCGTACGATCTTCAGTGAAGTCCGAAATGAAACATTGGGTTGCTGGTAAACAGCTGCAGACTACGTTTATAGTCTGTATTTACTTGTAATTGTAACTTACTTTATAACGTAAGTAGCTATTTTTAAATCTGATTCAAACAGGCTTCGTTTCTTTAAATATCTGTGCTGGGCTGGCGGCTCTGCCACACAATAATATTGCATGCGCATAATTTTCGTGTGAACGATGCATGTTTTACCCACAGATTAATCAATAATATACCTACAGATGTAGCGTACTGTTATACCTAACCATAGTACCCCATATTGATGATTAAGTAATAGATAAGCTAATAATTGGTATTAAAAGCTATCGGGCTTAGAGACCCATTCAGTCGTGATTTAGCTGCGGAACTGTAAAGACATATTGTCTTAATTAACTTAAATTAAAGTATAAGTGTGTATTTTATCTTTTAGCAATAAAGATATCTTTTTTAAAAAAAGGGGCTTTTATTAACCCCCATAACAGTACGAAACAAGATGGTGTGACGGTGTCGTAACCGTCACGGATACGAAATTCAAAAACGAATACGCTCTCTTGTCAGTACGATACAAACCGTCGCATCAGTAATTTTCAATATTATTCAAGAAAAATGGCGTCATACTTTCATAAATATTTTAAAAACTGTTCACAAAAACTAAAGAAATAAGACACCGAGTATTTTTTTTATTGGTTATTATTGATTATTATATTAATTTACGTAATTTTTGTTAGAGTTACATTTTGAAATACAAAAAAAAGGTTTGTATATGCAGATGTCAAGGAGACGCGTGAATTTGTTTTTTTTCCTGTATGGTTAGAATAGAAATATGTAAAATTTTAATTTTGTGCCAAATTAATAAGGAAAATATTTATTTATTGAAAATGTTGAACAAAATAAACATCGAACAATTATGCGCCAAGTTGGATAGATTTGTATTTGTTCTTAGAAGATTATATCAAACCAACAGTTACAAAACAGCTTTGTTGGCATATAATGGATATGTTTCTTCACTGCTAAGGTATGGAATCATCTTATGGGGAAACTCTGTACATATAAACACTGTGTTTGTTAAGTAAAAGGCTTGTTTGAGGGCCTTATGTGGCTTGCTCACGCTTGACTCATGTAGACCTTTGTTTAAAAGGTTCAATGTTCTCCCTCTGCCTTGTTTGTATATATTAGAAATATTATTACTAGTTAAAAGATATCCTAAATATTCTAAAAGTTACAATGAGTTAAGTGATGTCAGGCGAAGAAGAAAAGATAAGCTAATAATGCCACCAAAAAGGCTTGACATGTTCGCTAAGAGTGTACATTGTAGTGCAATTTCAATATATAACAAACTACCAGATATCTATAAGATTGACAATGTAAATAGTTTCAAGAGTAAAACGTATCGGTGTACTATACTCAATTAATTTGTTACCCTCTTTTTATGAAAAGTACTCTCTCGTACCAGATAAACAAAGGAATGAAAAACTATTGGCCTACTTAAGGGTAGTTTTAACTACGTCGCAATCTTTGTCATAGTGAACAAAGATTTTCTACCTACGCGGGTAGTGGGCACCAGTTCTTTATCCCACGATCTGATATCGGGGCATCGACTATATTCTACTTCTGATATCGGCGGAGCCGTAGTCTAAGACCAGGTTCTAAGCTTTATGTGTCAAGGACGGCAGATACACAAAGTAACACTATCGGTCATTATTGGAACGACCATTAAACTTACAACTACAGTTCTACCCTTTAATTACACTTGATCAAGTATAGCGCTGATACTATCAGATGTAAACCAGGATTAAACTAGTGTACGACAGTAAGGCAGCCAAGAGTGAAATCGCGGGCTGGTAACCGCTAGTAGCAAGGTTAAAGGATCCTTTTACAGTATACTAATACTCCCTTTCTCCACTCGTGTTGCCTTCCAGCTAAGTAACTAACTTACTTCTATTAACTCACCCACTAAAGTTCCGAAACACTATCACTATTTTAACACTGCACCATTACTATTAAACAAATGGAAGACGAGTATCCATTCCGAGATCGCGATTACAACTGACTTACTCAACTAGCAGGCTATAGTGGAGGAGGGTGCCCCACTCTTAAGCGTACCGGTCACCCGCCATATTGGACGCAATGGTATTGGACAAGAGTCACGTGATCATTTCCTATTGGTCGAACGCCGCACGTCCGGCATAGTGGATACCTTTTACAGCCTTATTTATTTAAACAGTAAATAATAAAAACCCAATTACATGAAAATCTGATTCTAATATTATCACAATAATTAACCTAGATTTTGCTATCCGATAAAATAACTCACTCGCCGGCATATAAATATATATAGCATTGATTTTAACGATATAATATTGAGTGGGCCCTGACTGAAACACAAGATAATCCGACCGATGGTAATTACGAGCAGTGAACATTGTAAAGTTAGAACTGCACAGTTAAAACTGAAGGTCTGTAGCTGGCATAGCTAAAGATAAATAAGTAAGCTTGAGTCTTTCGCTTTGTATACATATACTTTTATAGTAGTTAATTGTAGTCATGATAAATAGATAGTTATGTCTGGACAACAGGCAGGTCTGGCGCCTGCCCATGCAGTAGGTCTGGCACCCGTGAGCTTCACTCACGGATGCAGAATCGCTGAGTCTGCGTAGAGTTCCCAGAACAGGCCACCTGCACATACCGTGCGTGGGAACGCAAGCCGAGCGGCCAGTCCACACATCGACTCGCTAGTAATAAGTCTAGTACTAAGTTAATATTAAGCTTCAATTGTGGAAGCACTATTTTTTATTAAAGCCTCTATAGAAGAAAGCTCTTTAATTAACATCACGCTCCTCCAAATTTGACTGGCGCAGCCGGTGCAGATTTTCGTAAACGCCGTGCAGGGTCCCAAAATCGACGCTTGCGCGAGGCCGGCGAAAGTCTGACGAACCAAAAAAAATACGTCAAAGAAGAGAGAAGACTAGAAACCTGCTTAACGGGGAGGATGACGGCGTATAAGGGGTGAGTAGAACTTTTCACTTCCTGTGTGTGTCCCATCCCTTACCTGTGTAGAGTTTTTAGGATTTTAGTAAGTTAGAGATTAAGATAAAGATTTTTTTATGATTAAATTGAAAGATTAAATATAAACTGTAATGATTAATGAATGATCAATTAATGAAATCAAGTTAAATAAAATCAAGTTAAATAAATTAACTAATTAATTATTAATTTTATTAATTAAAGTTTAATTATTGTAATAATTAAAGATTACTTATTATATCAAGTTAAATCGATTAACTGATAAATAAGATAAATATTTTAAAATTAAATAAGAAAAAATAAGAGATTCTTTATTAAGTTAGTTTAGTAACATTAAGTTAAAGTTAAGGCTAAGTGTTACTGCTACTACTAAACGAGTGTTACTGCTTAAATCAGTTTGTGTTATTTTATTTTATTTTTCTCTATCTCAAAAAAAAAAAAAAATGGAAAAAGTTGAAATCGTGCCCCGAGAATTAGTTGAATTAATACCGAAATTTGACGGAGAGTCAAGTCTTCTGAACCTGTTCCTCCGGAAATGTGAATACATCATTTTAAATTATAGGAAAAGTGACACAATCTCTCAGGATTTATACCTTTTTCACGTGATAACGAGTAGGCTCGTTGGTAGGGCTGCTTCTCTTATCAGTGAAAGGGAAGACATTGTAACTTGGCAGGATTTGAGAACAGCATTTATCCAACATTTCGGTGACGCTAGATCGGAAGAATGCGTAGCTATAGAGTTAGAGTCGCTAAAAATCAAGATGGGTGAATCATATTCCGACTTTTGTAAAAGAATTCAGAATGTCCGTAACATTTTATTATCAAAAATAAATAGGCAGGATGAGCCCCTTAAAAGCTCCAAAATTATTATATACAATAATTTATCACTTAACGTCTTTTTATATAATTTACCCGAGGATTTAATTCGTATAGTACGATTAAAAGACCCCAAGACTTTAGAGACCGCTTTAGAAATTGTCACGGAAGAAGTAAACTTTCAATTCCAGTATAAAGCAAAAAATAAGAACCAACAAAAGTTTCATCAGAATCCGTTTATTCATATGCCTCACAAAAATAATCCGCAAACAGCAAGTCCGATATATGGCGTAACGCAACCGCAGCAAAATCAGTTCATTCCAAACCAGTTTAATCGAGGTTTTCACCCTCAAAATAATTCCCAACAGCAATGGAGACCCAATAATAATAATTTTAAATTTGGGATTCCTTCACAAAATAGTAATTTAAAATTTGGGATTCCTTCACAAAATAATAATTTTAGATACGGAATCCCGACTCAACAACATAATTTTAAATTTGGTATACCGAACCAACAACAAAATTTTAAATTCGGTATTCCCCAGTCAGGTCGAATTCCACAGTCCAATAATAATAATAATCGTAATTACAGTGGTAACTTTGGAAATCAAAATAACTTTAAATTTGGTATCCCAAGGCAAACCAATAATTATAATATGCCAACTGATGTATCCATGCGTACCGCCCCTCAGATAAGGCAAAATATGGCAGAGGTTCAAGAAAATGTATTTTTTAACAACGATCTTGAAATAGGCGAAAATAATTATTGTGGTGACTTTTATGAAACGTATCCAGAAAATAACTACGACGAAAATAACCAAATCCCACAGGAGTCTTACCCTGTACAAAATTCTGGCTACGAACCTGAAACCTTGTGTGATCCCCAACAAATAGATGCCGATGTAAATTTTCACATGATAGTCTCGGAAAACAGACCAGAGATCCGTGTGACGAAATATGAAAATAATGCATGTGTAGTTAACACTATTCATGAAAATTGCGAGGCACTTTCGCGAATAAAATTAAACGCTTTAGAAGACGATAGTTCCCTTGAAGTAAATATCGACACAATATCTTTAAGCAGTACCGAAGATAGAAATGAAAACGATGATAAAAAGCGTACTCCTGGATCTAACGGTTCTAACATGGCATACCCGATTCGTTCCCCGTCTGAAAGTACGATAACCTGTAGCTCACGAACTGACACTGCACTTTCTGCATTAGACATGGACGGTGAAGTTATTCCCATACTTGACGAAGCTATCGATACAAAACCATACCAATTTCTTATATTTGTATGGAATAGGGACCATACAATAGTTCAAGATTATAGTCGCGATAAGCAAAAGGTTTTCGAAGCACACATGCCTGAAGGAAATATAGAATTAATTAAAGATTTCCTGAAACAGTATATAAACCCTAAAATTAGGCACTTTATCTATTTTGAAACCGAAACTCTTCGTAAAGATTTCATAAAATGTGTAACAGAATTGTTTAGAAGGGATTCTGTCAAAATTTACGAATGTACTAAAAGAGTATCTTACGTTTTAGACGAAAATGAGCAAAGATATATTGTGATAAAATACCATCAAGGTCCTTCTTGCCATAGGGGAATTAAAGAAACCCTTATGAAAATAAAACGCACCTATTACTGGAACAATATGGACCAAACGGTTTCATCCGTAATTAATGCCTGCGAAACTTGTAAAAAAATGAAGTACGATCGTAATCCCATAAAGCCTAAGCTTCAGCTCACTCAAACACAAACCAAACCATTCGAAGAAATTTACATGGATTTATTCTCTATAGAAGGAAAATACTTCTTGACTCTAATTGATGCGTTCAGCAAAATAGGACAAGCTTTTGAACTTAGTAACAGATCCACTCCTGAAGTCGTTAGAGCTCTTATAAAGTATTTCTCGTTTTATGGTATTCCACAAAAAATAAATTGCGATCCCGGAACAGAATTTAACAATGCACTACTCAAGGAAACGTTAAGCTTTTATAAAATCGAACTGCACATAGGTACCCCGCACAACCCTAATTCCATGGGCTTAATAGAGCGATTTCACTCTACTATTTTAGAAATATATCGTTTGGCTAAGTACGAGCACAAACTAACTGACGCATCCTCTGTTATGACTTATGCGGTAATGTCATACAATCAAAAAATACATTCAACTACTGGTCTTACACCCTTTGAAATAGTTTTTGGACATACAGATTCGTCCAGCCCTTTCAACGTAGAGTCTAACCAACGATATATGCAAAAATTAGTTAGAGACCATGTTAAGCGAACAGCTTTCCTTTACGAGCACCTTACGGATAGAATGATAAAAAAGAAAGCTGAGATTAGGGAAAAACGCGGTGGCGAGTCATCATTTGATGTGAATGAGGGCGAGGAAATATTCATAAAAGGTGTCAATGTCCGACGTAGTAAGGATAAACCCCGGTATCAGAAAGCAAAAGTAACCGGAGATATTTTTAGGAACACTGTACCCGTTAGAATTAAAAATCGTGACTCTAAAGTACCAATTAAAGACATAAAACGTCCTCCACAGGTTCGCCCTTCTGCTCATTCAAGCCATCACGATCCAGGGCCTAATCCAGAGGATCGAGCATAACCCCGGTATTCTACCTGTAAAAGAAGGTCAAGCGTATATTACATATGACAATTGGTCATATATTAAGATTTTAGATTTAGGTTTACTGAAGGAAGATTTAGATTATAATGTTAGGATGTATGAGCACTTGAATATAAATTTATTAAAATACTTTGGTAATGAAACACACTTTAGTGATATAAGTAATGTTAAAACGCAAACTGATCATTTTTTGAATATTACTGTAGAAAAATGTAGACAGCTAATTCCAATAAGTAGAACTAAACGCGGCATTCTAAATCCATTAGGTTCACTAATCAAAATTATTACTGGGAATTTAGATAATAGCGATGCTATGAGGTATGATGAGTTAATAACTACTTTTAAAACGCGACAGGAAAAGTTATCAAGAAAAATGACTATAGTTTCTGAGATGGTAGAGTCCTTCGTAAATATGACGGGAATTTCAAAGAATAATTTAATACAGCTAGATAAAGAAATTTCTGACATTAAACTATGGATTGATAATACAAAACGAGTTTCAAGCAGTACTAGATTAATTCATACTTTTCACTTATTCTTGCATAACTTTCAAACGATCTATATTAAAATAGACGAAATTGAAACGGCTATAGCATTTAGTAAGTTGAAAACCTTACACCAGTCAGTAATCAATACAGACGAATTATATAATTTGTTATCTGATATTGCAAAAACTGACCAGCTTGTATATCCTGTAAATTTAGAGAACCTCTTAAAAATTGAGCAATCTATTGAACTAAAAGCATATTCAAAGAACAATCAGGTAACGTTTATTTTAGATATTCCTCTTGTAAAAAAATACTTATTTAACTATTTTCGAATGATACCTCTACCTGTCACCAATCCATTTAACCAAACCTCTCTTATAATACCCAAAGCTCCTTACCTATTAGTGAAAGGTTCGAAAACCGTACCGCTCAGCAAACCCTGCAAAGAAATTGAGAAATTCGCATTCTTATGCCACGATATAGACACGGAATCTGTAATAAAAGATACCTGCCTAGAAGATCTGATGTTACTTTCACAAAATACCAGCTCGTGTGATCCAGTCCTGGTGGAGACATCTGGAGTAAAAGTAGAATCAATTCAATATAACCAATGGATTATATATAGCAAATTCGAAACACTTCTCCTGAAAATCTGTAGTACGGAAGAAACCCGTGAACGCATAAAAGGGACCTACATACTTACCATAGATGAAAACTGCAGTTTTAAAATAAATGGATTGACACTGAAAAGACATGAAACAGTAGGCAGACCGGTGAACTATTCAAGAATCCCAACTATGCACTTTCCTACAATACTTAAAGCAGATGAACTACCTAAAAGGAAACTTATGAATCTGGATGGCGTTAATCTTCAACATCTCCAGCAATTAGCTTACCGTCTAGAACAAAGTGACAGTGAAGTGTTTGCCCAAAGTGAAACGTCATATAGCGGTATAAACGTAAAAAGTATTAGTGTCGGAACACTCCTTTTGTATGTTATTTTAGCAATATGCTTATGTATCATGTTACTTTATAAGTTCCCCCCTTTACGTCTTTTTCGTCAAATTCCGCACTCCGCTGAATTTGAACTAAAGGAGGGAGGAGTTATGTCTGGACAACAGGCAGGTCTGGCGCCTGCCCATGCAGTAGGTCTGGCACCCGTGAGCTTCACTCGCGGATGCAGAATCGCTGAGTCTGCGTAGAGTTCCCAGAACAGGCCACCTGCACATACCGTGCGTGGGAACGCAAGCCGAGCGGCCAGTCCACACATCGACTCGCTAGTAATAAGTCTAGTACTAAGTTAATATTAAGCTTCAATTGTGGAAGCACTATTTTTTTATTAAAGCCTCTATAGAAGAAAGCTCTTTAATTAACATCACGCTCCTCCAAATTTGACTAGCTACTGTGAACCGTCGAGGAGTTCTCTTCACTGTCCCTCGTCTTCATCACCAGACCCTTAATACAGTCACAATCCTTCTAGGTGGAAAGTTCTCATCAATACAAATTTATCAAGTCCAAACACAAGGTAGCTACTGTGAACCGTCGAGGAGTTCTCTTCACTGTTCCTCGTCTTCATCAACAGACCCTTAATACAGTCACAATCCATCTAGGTGGTAAGTTCTCATCAATACAAATTTATCAAGTCCAAACACAAGGTAGCTACTGTGAACCGTCGAGGAGTTCTCTTCACTGTCCCTCGTCTTCATCACCAGACCCTTAATACAGTCACAATCCATATAGGTGGAAAGTACTCATCAATACAAATTAATCAAGCCCAAACAAAAGGTGACTGCTGTAAATTCTTGACGAGTTCCATCGTCTGTGTTTCGGCTCCATCATCAGACCAACTCCAAACCTTCATAAAGTTGTAGTGGTTTAAAATACCTTATGGAAACACTAACAAACGTACTAGCCGTCTCTACAACTTTCGAAAGTTCCCCTCAATTTCTCCAGGATGCCATCATCAGATCCTGACATGAAAAAAATGGGACCACCCTGGAAGTAAACCCTACAAAACAAAAAAAGAATTTTCAAAATCGGTCCATAATTGACGGAATTATCGCTGGACATACATAAAAAAAAAAAAAAAAACATACATACAGCCGAACGTAGAACCTCCTCCTTTTTGGAAGTCGGTTAAAAAGTATAGCCTATGTGTTAATCCAGGCTAATAATATATCTCAATACCAAATTTCAGCTTATTCGGTTCAGTAGTCGAGACGTGAAAAGGTAACAAACATTCATATCATCAAAATCATCGGTTTTCGCAAATCTAAAGAAAACATGGATTTTTCGGGATACAAAGTAGCTTATGTTTTAATCCAGAGTAAAATCTATTTCCATTCCAAATTTCCAAATCGCTTCAGTAGTAGCGATGTTAAAAACTAACAAATATCCAAACATACATCCAAACATCCATACAAACTTTCGCGTTTATAATATTAGTAGTATTTGAACGCTTTTTTAACGTCCGTTAAAAAAACTCTTGTGCGAATGAATGAATGAATGATATTTTATTCATGAAAATGTAGGTTTAACATGATGGTACATTTATAGAATTGAGCCTTTATACATTTAAAAAAAATAAAGAGGGCTAAGGCTTTGAGGTTGATGTGGTTGGTCCACGTTATCTTTATAACATGTACGAAGGTCTGGCGATGACAGGTTCTTAGTCAACAAGAAAAACGTAAATAAAAGTGATAAGTCGATAAATCTTACAATAACTTTAGTTATCTAATCTAAACAGAAGTATTATTATCGAACCGGGTGTCTAACAAAATATGGTGACTCACTCCGATGGTTCAGTGGTTAGCCGGTGTGGCTAACGACGAGGTCCTGGATTCGAATCCTGGTTTGGGTTATAAAATATTGTGGATTTCTGTCTTCAGAGAAGTTCTCAGTAACTGATCGTAGTTGGAAAGTGTACCTATTGTGTTACAACCCCCGAACATCGAGCATTCTAATTTCTATGCCGTTGGTTGGTTATAGTTCCTATATCAAGTGGAAATGATTTTTAGGGTTCCGTAGTCCACAAGTAAACCTAATAGTTTCGCCATGTCCGTCCGTCCGTCCGTCCGCAGTATAGCAGATACTGTAACTAGAAATTAGCATGTTTTCAATCAATTACCTCCCCTGGGTACATGTAAAGAGGGGATGATTTTTTTTACTCATATCGTTTCGTTGATATCATAGTGTGGGATATCGTTGAATAAGTCTTTAAAAGATATGAGGGGTCTTTTAACAATATTTTTCGATTTAAGGATGCGTTTGTAAAATATTAAGTATGTAATGTATGTATAAAATATTATAGGTATATTTGTTAGAGTCAAGTATCCCCGCCCTTTACCGGCTGTTTATTGATACGCGAAAACATTCATAAGAGTAGGATATTATAATGAAATTACAAGGAAAACTATAACAGCTAAGTAGCAATTACTATTCAAAGAGCAAATCGACTAACTTAAAAAACGTAATTGGAACTCGAAAATTGCATACTAATTCCGTTGTTAATTAAAAAGATAAAGTTATCAGTCTGTTAAAACTAGAAAGCTGAAATTTGTTATGGGTATGTATATTAATTAGGTACGTCTATAAAACGGCACTTAAAAGAAAATTTGAAAAATAAAATTGGGGTTCCTTCCCTACATGAAAATGTATCAATTGTTAGCTTTTAGCGTTGTTTGTTCTGTGGTGTGTATCAGTATCGGTAAACGCTATGGATGTTTGGATGTTTGTTACTCTTTAACGCCGCAACTACGGGACCGATTTGGCTGAAAGTTGAAATGGAAATAGGTTTTACTCTCTCTGGAATACTTTTTATCCCGAAAAATCCACGGATTCCCGAGATTTGCGAAAAACTGATGATTTTGATGGTACGAATGTTTGTTACTCTTTCACACCTCTGCTACTGAACCGAATCACCTAAAATTTAAAGTAGAGATAGATTATAGTCTGGATTAACACATATGCTACTTTTTATCCCGAAAAAAATCCATGGTTCCCGAGGGATTTGTAAAAAACTAAATTTCACGCGGACGAAGTCGCGGGCGTCCGCTAGTTAAGTACACAAGGGATATATACAAGGGATATAAAATAAATTAATTTAATTGGTAGTATTAATTTACTTACTTAATATTATATTATAAACGCAAAAGTTTGTATGGATGTTTGGATGTTTGTTACTCTTTAACGCCGCTACTACTCAAGCGATTTGGCTGAAATTTGAAAAACTAAACTACACGCGAAGTCGCGGGCGTCCGCTAGTAATAATATAATAATATTCCATGTCTAGAGATCAAAACAGTTCACATCTTGCCGACATAATAGAGTATTCTTATCAGCCTTTAGTAGCGATGACCGATTGTATTCATAGGTACATACATCGTCTTAGGGCGAGAGCCTGTAGGAGCAGACCTTCTTTATTTTATAAAGCTGCTAGTAAATCAGCCAGTCGTATGCACAATTTTTACAAATCCCGCGGGAATTATTATATATTTTAGGGATAAAAGTAGTCTATATGTTGCTCCACAATCTATTCTATCTTCATGTGAAAATCCTGTTAAAATCGGATCAGCCGTTCAAAAGATTAGCCCGGACTAATAGAAAGACAGACAGTTCTAAAAAAAGCTTGTTTGTGGTTTGGTGTCTTATAAATAACTATATGGAAAACAGAGTCATTGTAAAATCACATTTATTTTATTTATATGTATTCATATATTGATATACTAACCTTCTGCTTCTAAGCAAAAAGGCTTTGCCGCAAACACCCGGCTAATAGTCCAACAAGAGTGGATCGAACCTAGGACTTGCTTGAATACCCTTTGAGCTATTGAGGATTAAAATTAATGCTATAGGCAAGTTCGTTGATAACACTCCTATGATATGCGGGCGACGGGCGGAAAGCCTGCGCGGGCGTAAAATCAATCGTGAGTTTTTCATTCATCGCTACACGCCCCTGCCCCGCACGCAATGTTGGGAGTGTTACGAAAGAAGTTGCCAAGCTATAAATGTATCGTTTCAGAGGAAACATTCAAGAGGATCACCGCTTTGCCGAACGAATATGGCGGACGGGTGGTCCTCACGGCGTTCGGACGATATATACTGCACACTTACAACGTAGAGGATATTGAGGTGAGTTAATGATAATGTTTTTTGCGTTCCGTAGTCAACATGGAACCCTTATAATTCCGCCATGTCCGTCGGTTTACCTCAGAGGCTATTACCGGCTATTACTACTAGAAAGCTGTAATTCAGTATAAAAATATAGGTACTTAAGAAGGCCAACAAAGTCGTAAAGAAAAATCTGATAAAATAAAATTTTTCTTTACCTCCCCTACATGTAAAGTAGTGGTGATTTTTTACTCGTTTAGCCCACTGTGTGGGAAAATTAACAGATACAGTTTTATTAGGTATTATAAATTATAAATACGTAATAAAATTTAAGGAAAGCTATCACACCTAAGTTTGAATAATAATTTAAAGATTTTACTCGACTAATAATTTGTCGGCATTGGTGGCGTATAACTTCGTAACCCGGTTTTTTTTTATGAGATAATCTTTTTTTATTATAGATTTATGATGATTTGATGATGATGATGATGATGAGTTAGGCCTGACCCTGTTAGACCCTGTAGTTACCCTGGAAGAGCTACAAGTTTAATGATATTGCTTCAGGGCAAAATAACCGACATAATTGTAATAATTTGACAGATTGTCCTGTCACATTCGAGGAATATAAAGAAGGGCATGGCATACAGCTTCATGGAGCCATGGCTCGGTACAGGCCTGCTTATCAGTACAGGTATGTTTTATATTTAACTACTAGCTGCCGCCGCGTTTCACCCGCGTGGTTCCCGTTCCCGTAGGAATAGGGGGATAATATACAGCCTATAGCCTTCCTCGATAAATGGGCTATTTTACACTGCAAGAATTTTTCAAATCGGACCAGTAGTTCCTGAGATTAGCGCGTTCAATCAAACAAACAAACTCTTCAGCTTTATAATATTAGTATAGATTTCATATCCACAATTTTTGACCTACACCTATTTTTTTTTCGTAACGTAACGCGTTACGGTGCCATTCTGTCTGGCTTCCCTTTTTCTCACGCATACGGCAGCAGGTTTAAGTTATCACGTCTGTGGAGCGTCAAGAGTCAGTCAGTCAACTATATTTTTACCCGACTGCAAGAAGAGTTATGTTTTTCGCGCGTATATTTTATGTATGTACGTAGTATTCTGTATTACCTCATATCTTCCAAACCGCTGAACGGTTTTACATAATTAAGACATCGTTAGATTTGTCTTAATAACCCAAGTGTTCTTAGATAGGTGAAATTAAAAAAACAAACAAGACGACTGTTGGACTCGAGGTAAAAAAAAATTTTTTTTTCGAATATTGTGATATGGGTATCAAATTCAAGAGGATTTCAAAATGGTATCATGACATTATTAAAAAAAACGTACAAATGGAAAAACGTTATTTATTATTCGCTATACAAATTATATGTGCGAACAGAGGGCCTAGTGGCAGTTTGATACGCGAATTTCTAAGGAATTGAAACAGCGCCATCTAGTGCCATCTAGTGACACTACACAACTGTTTCAATCCCATATAAATTCGCCTTTACAATAACGCGATATTAACAGTAAGAATATATTGAAAGCTCCCTCTATGGTCTCAGGACTCTCAGGTTAGGCAGTCGGGCTTTCTAATTTTTTTTTATTTTTGTCATATCTTATATTTAGTACTTACCTACTACCAACCCGGTAGAGTGGTAACACAACCGATGCTACTATCAGACCATACCAAAATATAAAATTGTCCCGAGATGAAAATCGAAACCAGGACGTCCCTGTTGAAAACTGAAGCAGTAGGTACCAATAGGAGAACGAAACATAATTAACTTATTTAATAAACACAATACAAGAGAAGACAAGTAAATAATAACAATCATAGAGGTGGTCAAAAACGTATATCGTCTCAGGAAAAGATATTCTATACTATAGACATGTTACGTGCCTACAAAATGACTGCAAAAACTGATCCAAATTTAGCTACTCCACTGAGCGCATTTATGCATAATTTCGTGTTTACTTACATTAAGTGTATGTTTATGTATATGTAATTTTTACGCTTTCTGAACACACAACTGGACGTTGTAGACAATATTTATAGTTATTTGTTTAAATAACTTATGAAAATTATTTAAACCTCTAAGTAAACAATGATGTTTACTTATGCAGCTAAATGAAATTAAGACAATTAGCCACATTTGGGCGCCTCAGTTTTAACTCCGTTAATGACATATCTAGTAGTATAAAATCTTTGGTTTCAGGCAACAAATGGCATAGACGCAGGAAGATATTGACTCCAGCGTTCCACTTCGACATCCTGAAGAGTTTCCTGAAGGTCTTCGAGGAGCAGAGCAAGAGCCTGGTGGAAGGACTACGACAACTCAACAAGGGAGGCACCGACGTTGTCGATGTCATACCTTTTATAAGCGATTACATGCTGTATGCTATTTGTGGTAAGTTGGTTGTTTGTTTTTGCCACAGAATAATTAATGATAAGCAGATGGAGCGTACGGAACACGACGGTGTCGTACCCGTCACATTTACGAAATTCACAAACGAATACATTCTCGAGTCAGTACGACTCGAAGCGTCGCATCAGAATTTTTTTTTTATTCTTTATAAGTTAGCCCTTGACTACAATCTCACCTGATAATAAGTGATGATGCAGTCTAAGATGGAAGCGGGCTAACTTGTTAAGAGGAGGATGAAAATCCACACCCCTTTTCGGTTTCTACACGACATCGTACCGGAACGCTAAATCGCTTGGCGGTACGTCTTTGTCGGTAGTAATTTTCAATATTATACAAGTCGACTTATGTTTTGAAATATTTTAAAAACTGTTCACAAAAACTAAAGAAATAAGAATTGTTATATTAATTTACGTAATTGTTGTTAATTAGTATATAGTTAATTGCTTGATTTATTTCCGTAGATAAAGTATCTATAACGTTAAAAAGGATCGGCCCTAGAGTATTCCCTTGTTGCATGCCATTATATTTTCTACTAATATGTTACTGGTATATTTTGATTATTTTTACATCGTTTTTTACGTTGTAAAGAGATTTAACATTAAAAACATTTAAAATACATAATCGTTTTTTATAAAGATAAATTACAAATGAATATTAAAAAACATGTTAGAGTAATTATTAATTATGCCTCAAACCAACCGAAATAATAACTATGTAGGTATTAAAGGAAGTCTGTTCCAAACCATTAAACATTACGCCCAAATTATTACCTTGCGAATTAAGGTTTTTGTTATAGAAAATTTGCCAAATCATCACAACAAAGTTTTTTATTCCTCTCTGTAAAACCCTCTAGAGCTATTTACAACTTTGTAGCTACTAACATTTTGCCCATGGTTCGCTCGTGTAAATACCTATTTATTGTTCTACGTCAATAATTGTACTAAAACAGGTAGTTTTTAAGATTTCATAAAATATTAAACATTAAAATAGACATTAAAGGAGATATAAAACGAAGTTTAAAGTAACTGTAGATGAAGAATTTAATTACTATGAAATGGCACAGAAAAAAAAATTCATACTTTTTTTTAGAAAACGTAGCTTTAACGTTCTAATGATCCCGAGGTACAAAGAATTAAACATCCAAAAATTTGAATGACAAAATTCACAAAGCGAAGGCGAATTTTGACTACTTTATAAAAATAAGTAAGTAATTGTTTCAAACCACTGATGTTTGCTTTCAGAAACTGCTATGGGAATCAAATTGGATTCAGACACATCAGAAACCAAAATAGAGTATAAAAAAGCGATTTTAGACATCGGATCAATCGTTATGCAGAGGCTCACGACTATATACCTCCACAACGACATAATCTTCAATTTGCATCCCTTGGGCAGAAGGTTTGCCAAATGTTTGGACAAAGTGCATTCGTTTGCCGACAACGTTATCATGGAGAGAAAAAAAGCGTACGGTACAGAGCAGAATGGTGGGAGTAAACGGAGATTGGCGCTGCTTGATCTTCTGTTAGAAGCTGAGAGGAAAGGAGAAATAGATTTGGAAGGTATTCGAGAAGAAGTCAATACGTTTATGTTTGAAGTAAGTCTTCCATTCGATACTGTTTTTTAATGTCTTTGATTGCTTTTTTTTTCGTTTTTGTTGATACATATGATCAACAAATACTTCATTGTTTGTTTATTTGATAATTGTTTGATTATTGTTTCACAGTGAATAAATGAAATACTTAACATTGGTCTGTGATTTCCACTAGGATTCACTGTAATGTAATCACTTTCTTACACGGTTGTGAGACAAAAGTCAGTTACACAGTCTAAAGTTCATTTTGATGATAAGTTAAAATCAATATCGTATACAAGGTTTTCAATTAGTTTTCACTATACACTGAAATTGAACAAAATGAGTTATC
This sequence comes from Bicyclus anynana, assembly GCF_947172395.1. Lineage (NCBI taxonomy): Eukaryota > Metazoa > Arthropoda > Insecta > Lepidoptera > Nymphalidae > Bicyclus > Bicyclus anynana. The sequence continues at coordinate 15,961,483 of NC_069099.1, forward strand.
CTTCTCCAATACAAGTACTTAACTTCATAATACTACTGAATGATACGATTTGGATAATTCTTTTTTTATAGCAAAGGGTTCTTTTGTTCCGAAAATGGTCTCACATAGATTTGGAAAAACAATTCCACCCCCAAGAGTACGAAAACAAGAGATGATTAATTGTTTATGTGGTGGTAGAAATCTACCAACGTCACCACAATTAAAGTAGAACTTAAATAAAATATCTATATGTAATATTGTACACGACTATAAAGGATAATTCTTTTTCAGGGACATGACACCACCGCGATAGCGCTGTCGTTTGGAATAATGCTTCTAGCTGATCATGAAGAAGTACAGGTAAAACTTTTATCTTGTTTTTTGTTTATTTTCTTTATAATTTGGCTTAGCATTACGCACCGGTAATAGAGTACATGCATTTAAGTATGTATGACCTCAAATGAAAATTACCTGTGCTTAATGCTAATATCAGAAGTGTCAGCAAAAATCTTCGCAGAACTACTTTTGCTTTCTTTCTTGATTTTATATTTTCTTTGGTTTTATGGAACACTTGACTAGATAGTTAGACAGCACAAATACCTTTTTGAACTCCTACACTTTAGCCCTGTCAACGTGGTCTTTAGTACAGTCATCATCATCTTCCTTCCCTTAACCCACTTAAGTGGTGTCGGAAAAATATGTCAACCTTTTGTTTCAACATATTTTTAATAGTTTTCCTTAAAATAAAAAGACTAGATAAAATAAGACACACAAAAATAAGGTCCATTACAAAACCAAGTGTCGCCTTGTGCTATGCGCTTTAACTGAAATGGAAGGGGAAAGGGAACGCAACATCACAAAAGCATTCTATTTCTTTTATTTCATCACTATCAACCCATTATCAGCCTACTGCTGAGCTAGAGTCTCCTCTCAAAATGAGAGGGGTTAGGCCAATAGTCCACC